>NW_008603631.1:11395-111401 GCF_000691845.1 Merops nubicus | reverse complement strand
TTTTTTCTTTTTTGGATAATGGTTTCGCTAATCCCCGATCAATTAATGGAAAATGAAATTTGAATGATACTGAAAACTCCAGAGATTAAGGAAATTACGTATTCTCCTGGCTCGTGACAGAAATCGAAACAATGGGGCATCTCGGAGGGTCTCCCCTCCGTTTCCCCCCACGCCGACTGCTGGCCCCAGGCAGGCGGGACCCGACAGGACGGATACCCGCACCCCGCGGGAGCGCTTCCGAAAGAAACAAAGCATCGCAAGGGCTGCCTCTGTGGATGTCCACGGCGTATGCACCCCGGATCTGGCCACGGCCCTCTAGACAGAGTCCACACTCATTGTCTAGAGGAAACGACATCAGGAATGGCTCGGAGCGTGGCGCAGCAATGTGCCAATTTCCGAAAAGTTTGGTGACTGATTGCTATTCTTATATTGCTTTTCTTTGGTATATTATTAATTAACGAGCAATAAAGTGGTCGGCTTAAGCTCTATTCACAGCTGGGCCCTGGCCAGTTTTGCGGTTGGACCTTCTGCACCCATGGGGGGCACTGGGTGCCAGGTGCCTGCATGTGTCTCAGTGCTGCTGCATTGGGAGTGTTCCCATCATGTGCTGGTACTGCACTACTGTGCTGTAAATAACCATGAAATACTTCTGTTCATCACAGGTATTAAAAAAAAAGAAAATAAAATAGAAAATATTCAGAGTTTTAATTACACGGCTTTTTCTTTTTAAACAATGCTGAAAATACAAGTGGGTTGGTTCTGTAGGCTAGCTTTTCCTCTACGTGAATTAATGAAAGGCATTTCAAATGCTTACAGTATCAGGTCCCAGATTTTCATATCTGGCCTAATGCCTTTCCTAAGAAAAGCAAACATTTTTTTGTGTGTGTGACAATTAAATGAAACCAGATCTTGTGCTTATTATCTCAAATTTATAAAACAATTGTATTTCTTTTCCAAAGCTGGAGTTTTGCAAAAGAAAAGGAAAACTACTGCAAGAATATTTTCTTACCTAAACAAGGTCCTGTTCTCCAAAGACATACGTATCTGCTTAGTATATTAATCATACCAGTGGAGTTACTTACATGTGTTAATGGGATTACTTACGTGCCTGTGCTAAAGCGTTTGCAAGGTTAAGGGCCAAATAAAGATTAAGCTTCCTAAGAGGCAGAGATATTTCACAGGAAATTTCAAAGTGAATCCTTACAGCCCGGAAGTAGTGTTTAGAGTGGGCTGTACGGATCCATAATGCCTATCTGCTGTACTGTGTATTTTCACTGAAAACATCTAATTTAGGTTCAAATACACCAACCATATAAATGCTGGAAAAATGGGCACTGAGCACAACAGTACACCAAAAGGAAAGGAAATCTAGTCAACGGCTAAGTGGCTGGTATTTTTCTCATTCATGGGAAGTGTGCTGCACCTATAGTACTTTAACATTTAATGTCATAAAAGAAATAACAAGATTCCACATAAGTAAAAGGACTATTAAGACATCAATCAACCCCGAGCAGATTTCAATCAGTATTTCCTTCTTGTCATCATATCAAAACTTGTTTTGAGTATGATGATGGTTTAATGCTCTTTTTAGTTCTGCCAGTTTATTTTCCAATTCATGCCTAAAGACCAAGGCATTAGAAGGAAGGGTCAGGAGATTTGGTTCTAGTCTGTATCTTGCTGTTCACATGCTGTATAATCTCTGGCAAATAGCTTTAGCTGATGTACCTCAGTTTCCCTGCTAGCAATATAAAAAGTCCATCTCGCTTAGCACCCTGTGTTCAATAGTAAGAGTGAGTGACCTTTCTTAAAATCTGCCATGTTACCCTGCTCTGCTTTTGCCCACTGAAAGCAATTATGTTGATTTCATTGTGAAGGCTGGATTTGTAAGGTTAAGTGTGTATATAAATGTTATAAATTTATATAAACAAGCCTGTTAACTAAGGGTTCAGGCCTGCAGATTCTTTTAATGTAAAGATTTATCGGTAAGGACCAATACCTACCACTTTTAGAAAATGTTGAAATGTGGAACCATGTAAAGGTCACTTTAAAGCAGTTTTAAATTACCAAAACTTAAGACTTACACATCTAGAACTAACATATGGCTATTATTATAAAACAACTGAAATTTAAACTTGATGAGCTTTCATTTTTAAATATCAACCCACTCTGTTGTTCAACAGAACAGAAGAAATAGTTTAAAGCAGTATCTTCAGATAAACTTGGGCTAAATCTTGTTACTGAAAAAAAGAGAGTTCAGCGTGAAAATGTGGCCCTGCTGAATTGATGGAGTTTTGCCATTGATTTCAATAGGACAGGATTTGAGCATTTAGTGGAAAAAGCAAAAAAGCCAATTCCAAGACACATGGGTTTGTCTCATTTATTTAAGCATGTTGTCAAAATCTATTGTTAATTCTCAGTGTTTGTATGTGGGCATTGTTTAAAAGAACAATGCAGAGTGAACACTTGAAATATATGGGAGCTGTCTAGGAATTAGCACTTGGCTATGAAATAAGAAATTCACCTAAATAAATACTATGTATTTATAGAGAAGAGGTCATTTTTTTTCTTCACATATAAATTTGACCCATCTATTCTTATTTGCATAGAAGAATTTTCTTTAATCCAGGAGGCGCCACACATAAAGTAGCAAATTATCCATATAAAGGAATGTATAAATATCCACAGGTTTTAACTAGCATCTGACTTCTGAAAAGCCATGGAAAAACCTATTGGCTTTGCCTGTTTCATGAAAGGAGCATTTTACACCTTGGCACAATTTCTGTGAGAGTCAGCTCCACCTAAAGGTACTTCCCTGGACCCTAACTTCAGCAGTGCAGATGTATGTATGGTAATGCCACAAACTCTGGTGTTGTCTCCTCTTCTTTCTGTCCACTCCATTGTCTTCTGTTTTAAGGACAGCAAGCCCAACATATACTTCTGGCTCACACTACATTAACAACAGCCATGAGTGTTGTGCTGTATTCTAAGCTGATTCAAGCTAATTTGTGCTTTCTAGGTGTGCAGCAAATGTGACAGATTCAGTAGGCCTTGGCACAGAAACTTTCCGAACAAGATGGTGTGTTTGTTTAGGCTCAAGCCCTGGCTCTCAAGCTCTTGAGAGGAACAGAGACAGAGCAGTCCTGAGCAGAGTGGCTGCTCTTGTGTCTGGCCCTTCAACAAACCAGGGAACAGAGGGTTGGAACTAGATGATTGTTAAACTGCCTTCCCACCTAAATCTATGATTCTATGAATATGGCCCCTATGGGACCCAATATTTTATAAATAGCCTTTACTCATTAAAAAACAAAAGCAACCTATGAAATAGTGTCAAAGGAAGACGTCTCTTCTGGCATACATAGCACATAGGGAAGCAAAACTCTGTTGCCGTTATTTAAAGCAGCTGTTATGGTGTCACACTGACCAGAGGGATGCAAAAGAAACCAGGACATGGTATAGCTTGTGGGACTTTCACTCAGCTTGTTTCATAGACCCTAGCTGCTAGGCCCAGTCTTCTTTGTCTTGAGAGTGACATCTTACTGGTTTGCTGGTCCAGGCTCATCTTTTCCTCTCTGAGCCTGCCAGTCAGCTAGGCTGACTCAAAAAATGCAGACAGTTGACTTAGTGCAGATTATGCTAGTTTCTAAAAGCTACAGCAATCCCAGGAACTGTTACGAGATACCATATATCAGTGGCACTAGTTAGAGGTATGTCCCTTATGGCTCAGCAAAGCCTGTCTGCCATCTCCCTGAATGGTATCATTATCCCACAGACCCCGACACTATACAACTCACAACTTGCAGTCTGCTCCATCCTTTCCAGGACTAGCCAGACCTTCAAGGGTCTTGGAAGGCAATGGGAAAGCAAAACAGGGATGTTTCCATCCTTTGGCTTTAGCCGCTCAATGTCACTGGCTAACCGAGGTGCTCTAAATTGCCTTACACGAGTAATAGCTCCTTTACCTGTCTTTGAATTCCTTCTGACAGTCAGATTCAGTGCTGCATCTCAGGTGAACCTCTGGGACTCAATGGACATTTCAGTGGGCTATGACCATGTACTTGTGTTATCTCGCTGTCAGATGATTATTAGGTCAAGGAATCAAGTCTAAACTGCATTTTTGGGCAAGGGGCTTAATTTTTAGATTCAGTAGCAATAGGGGGGAAGAAGTGAGTGTGGAAATGATCCCTACTACTCTTCACAGCCCTGCTTCATTTAAGTACTGTAGTATTACTACACTGATTGGTTTTTGGCACCCTAAAACTTGCAGACAGTCAAGGCAGAAAACTATTCACTTTTAGAAATTATTGCTCTTGCAGAGATGCTCAAACTGTTACTTCTCTTAATTGGCAATCATAAAAGTAAGTCCAGTATATTTGCATAAATGTGGGAATTATTATAGCTGGAGGAGGGGGCAAGGGTGAGACCAAAAGAAAAGGGGCTATGAGAGCAGACCAAGTCTGAAGATAACATAATGATTACATTTTTGTGGTTTCCTTCAAAGGCAAAGCGTCACGGGTGAGCATACAAGAAGGAACCAGAGGAAAATGTTTGATGATTGGCACAGGCGGTTTTAATGAAAACTGATCTTAATGTCTAACACTGTGCCATGGAGAAAAAAAAATAAGAGAACTTGGGAAGTCAGACATCACTTCTAGGAATGTCAGAAAGTCAAACAGCAGAACTTTGGGGGTCTGTGGAGATAGCCTGGAAGCTATACTGACAGGTGAACTGCTCATTTGGGTAATCCTCCTTAACTGTTTAAGTCCTCTGCTCAGGTGCAACACACTCAGGCTGTGCCACCTAGACTTCAGTTCTCTTCTACCCTGCCTTTCCACTTACTTAATGGAAAAAGACCTTTTTGTTTCTGAAGAAAAGAGCAGAAAGCATGGCATTCCTCTTCACCATTGCATATTAGCTGAGGAACTCTTTTCAGTAAGAGTGATATAAATGTGTATTACTTGATGTCTAATGTAAGTTCAAACAAATTAATGATACCTGCTTGAACAGATGAACTTTACAAACACTGGAAAGTATCTGAGGCCTTGAAACTCTACAAAACAGGCTTAAGAAAGATGTTATGAAGAAGCTAATACACAAACAGGGTAACAGTGAGGTGCCAGGGAGGACAGTGTTCCTACTGGCCAGGCTGGCGCATACTTGTTTCCACATTTTAGATCATCCAGTTTCATTCCCAGGCTGGAGACCCTCTTACTCCATGCTTGCAAGTGTTGTGCCTACAGGTTTCCACTGCTTGAGGTTTAATACTTTCTGCTCCACTCAGCCACATCAAGCTGGATGCAGTGTGGATGGCAACAGTGGAGAAGCCTGTACAGGTACTTGCTGTTTGTTATGTATTTCCTCAGACTGCTGACTTCATCGCTAAACAATCAAGTTTTCCACCTTTTATTTAAAACATGCTTTAAGCAAGCCAGCACTTCTTCCTATCCTACTAACTATGTATTTCAGTCACAAAATTTCTTTAGAAATACTATAATTTTCTTTTGGAATTTCTACCTAGTTCTAAAGATGACTCATTTTCTTCTTTAAAGAAGGTCAAAATGCTATAGAAGGTCTTATTGTCCCTGCCTAGCAAACTGATTCACAGTTTCTGTAGCTCATACTCTTGCCTTTATGTTGCTGTATTCCTGGATTTTTTTTTTTTTCAGAGAAGCACTTGGGGGACTTGCTGAGAAATATGAACAAATCGTGGTTTTTCTAGACTGATGGAAGAATCACCAGAGAAAACACTGCACATGGACTGAAATGCTGAAGAAGGACAGATTTGGTCTTCTACCTCCAGTTGTCTCTCCTTGTTTATGTCCTACATAGGTGGGATCAGAAAGCAGAGCTGGAGAGCAGGTGGGATGCTTTGGGAGAGGCTGGATCACTGTGCTAGTGCTCTCCTGTCACTCAGGAGAGGCAGTGGGACACAGTGAGGTCCTGAGCCTATTCCTGTTGGAATCAATGACACTGGTCTACCTGCTTTGGGCCTCCAGCTGTTAAAGAGAAGTGGTTTAGCTCAAATTGCAAGGCAAAGAGAGGAGTGGGATAATTGTAGCTGTGGTTTCAGGGGGTTGTTTCCCCTGAAAACAACCTCTGTGATTCTGACAGGAACATTCAGTATGAGGCCCCTGAAAATTCAATTTTTCTTTTTAATGGAAAATGCTTCTTCGCAGGGTACCCAGCCTGGCATTACATGTGGACTTTCAAGCAACTCCCTGCTGCAGTTCCAGCTGCCAGGCAGCACAGGCAGGAGCAGGGGGACACTGCAGGACGGCTGACACAGCCTGATTTTACAGCACCGTCTGCTGAACAGTTGAGATTAGTATTTGTAGCTGCTGCCACCAGGATGCTCGCAGAGCTTTCAGGGGTCAGCAAGCAATGATTTTGGGGCTAATTATTACTGAAGAGAACTCCATCTTGCAAGATTTTGAATACTGTTTTTTTTTACTGATAACAAAAGTCTTCACACATAGCAGAGAAAGGACAGCTGTCTGAAGCAGGTAGGAGAAAATTTCCATTAGGGAAAAAGTCATGGGCTTTATATATTGATAATTTTCTAGAAATGTTTTTCTATTATATGCAAGCCCAATCCTCCAGTATAATTCTGCAACAGAACAGTCAGTCGGAGGTTTGCATTTTGATTTCAGGGGGAAAAGGAACAACTACGTTGTTTTGTACAGATTATATGAGCTCCTGAAATCCAATTCTGCTTTCCATGTGCAAATAAAGCTTTCACTGCTTCAGCTGGATTTATGTTAGGGTTTTTTGAAACAGAGTTTAGCCCACTGAGTTTTTCAGAACAGCCTTGCTATTTTAAAAAGTTGTTTTATTTTTATGTGTGTGTACCGTCCTTCACAAAATGTTTCCTAAAGAAGCAGCACGGGTCGCATGAGCAAATGAAGTATGTTGACTGGCTGAAGAATATATTCCTATTACTTTTCTAATATTTCTATACTGAAAACCAAAGTCATGAGAAATGTTTCTTGTGAAGAACTTGGGGCTGATTTCAAGCCACCTGACCTCACTTTGGTTTTGCTCTTTAAAATTACCTAGAAAATACCATAATCTTCTTTTTTGTACAGCTGGATGAGAGCCAGACCTCTGGCTCCAGAGGTAAAGGGCAAAACCTAAAAAAATCCTGTCTGAACAGGCAACTCCACCCTCTTCCCCAAGTCAGCTTGGCCTTCTGACAGAAAATTAGCTCTGAAGTAAATTCATTCATTGCCTTGTTTTTGGACAAAATTCAAAATTCTGAACTCACACCACATAAAGACCGTTTCCATGAAATGCTGCATGCTATTTTATCACCCTTCCCTATAATCAGATAAAATTAGCATTTTGACAGTGATTAATCAGATTAATCCTTTTAGTTGCTCTTATCAAGGAGAAAAGCCAGCATGGGAAATGCAGTGTTGTCAAAGGAAGGCAATTGCCATATAATCGGAGTCAAGACGGAGCTCTGTATTATGATGCAGCACTGAGAGGGACTACTCCAGCCAGGCATCCAAAATAAGAGGAGTGAAATCGTCCCCTGAGATAGACATTTGAGCCCTACCAAAATCAGTGGAAGGGAGGAGTAGTAAATGATTCCACAGAGAGAAGAAAACAGGGAGAACTGCCTGTATTAGATCCACCTACTCCCAAAATAGACTAAAGCTTTGGTTTCCTTCACAGTACATTGTTTCTTTTCCTCTTTTTTATCCCCTCGATGTTATTTCTTATGCCTCCCTAAACTCCCCATACCCTTTTGAGATCACCCACCATGGCACTAGAGACAGGTGCAGATTGCATCCAGATCCAGTGGGGTGGTAGATGCAGAAAGCCAGAGGTCTTGACACCCCTACAGTTTGATTCAGCATCTGGTCAGAGCACAGCCTGGATTTCTTCTGCTTGTATCTTAGCGTTTTTGGCTGCAAAATCAAGGGAAAGCTGTGTGTGTGTGGCATGGAATAAAGAGGCTGATTACTTCCTGGTAGTGGTTTAGGAGAAACCAGAATAAGAAGGCAGACCCAGGAGCTCAGAAGTGCTGCCACATCTGCCAGTTGATATACGACCTGAGGCTGTCCAGATACAAGAAAGCCATCAAAAGCTACAACAACTGATTGTCTGCCAGACTTGGGCTCCTGTTAGTGCGGAGTAATGGTGGTGCCTCCAAGAAATGTCTAATGTGTGCATTGCATTCACTTCTTTCCAGTGGCTGCATAAGAAATGAAAGTATGGAAGGCCTAACTTATAAAGGATCCAGGAGGATCCAATTTCATATGCAATAAAGAGTAATCTAAAATGGCTCATGTGCTCATCTGAATATGGCCCAAAGGATTTAGGAAAACTTAGAAAACATTAAGAATGTTAAGAAAGCATTAAGAATGAACAAGTTCAAGACTGAAAGTAGTGATATTTTCTAAATTTTACTATGTCCAGCTGTCATCTACACTTAAGTGTATGCAAGGTAAGGTACATGAGTAACTTCTGCATTTCACTAGTCCACATCGCTGTCGGAGACCTGTCTGATCCTGTTACAAACTGGAGAAGTAGCGCTGGCCCCAAGTGGACAAAACTGGTTTTCATCAGGAAGCGTCAGCACATGAAACTCAAAGCTTCACTCTGAGAAGATCCTACTTGCAGTGAAACCAGAGTTATTCATAGGCACAAGGTGCAGCTCAGAGCGAAATGACAAGATTCTCACAGCACTTTCTTCCCTTAGGGAAGACACATGTTCCAGTCCTACTCAGGCAGACCTTTGCAGCGTGGCTTGGTGCCCAAACCACTGGCTTACAGCATACTCTCGTGGAGCTCCTACGCTCTTCATAAATAATTGAATATTCACCAGAATAGGAATATCTTCCAAAGGCAGGGGAATGCTATATACCATTAACCACTAACACTGATGTCTCTAACCTGTGATCCACTCTAATCACCTACCACGGAGCTTCACTCAAACAAGTCATTGGCTCCAGCTTTTCCAATTACAGTTAAAACAATTATAATGAGGAAGAATTTAACAAGTTGTTGTAATAGTTCACCAAGTTTACTGTCCTTTTATCATGACTACATGCTTGACTACATTTCTGTTTGGATCTTTAACTTCAGTTAAAGAAATGCTTTCTATAACACAAGAGGCTCTCACTCACCCACTTAATGTGATTGAAATTATACTAGAAAAAATCTGAGCCAGTAACCAGATATCTTGATAGATGGTATTTGTAATGTAAAAAATAGTAAGTTCTTAATCTCAAAAAAGTGTCGACCTGACCCTGTTATTTGCTAAAACTTTAAAAATTGCCCATTTGTGAGTGCATTGTTTTCTTGGTGACTAATCCACACAATCATGTAATGCTCCGATGCACTCTGCTACACATTTTCCATAATAGTAAGCTTAGTCTGTCAATTTGATCTTATCAGATCCTATCAGCCAGGTCTTTGGGGAAGGGGTTTGTGGGGGTAGAGGTACCTGTCTTCAGCAACACCACCACCACCACCTGCTTCTTTGCACTGTTCTAGTGATAGGCTTCAGCTTGACCTTTGAGGAGGCAGAGTTAACCTCTAGACCAAATTGAAACCAGTGGAGTTTGAAGATGTATGCTGATAGGAAAGTATGGAAGTGAAAAACAAAATCATTTCCTCCAAGAGTCAGGAGGATGTGTTGATGCCAGGATAGTTAGCAAACAGATGGACATAAGGTATTGAAGGTACAGAAATGTACGTCAAGGCACATAGCATAGAAATGTGAAATCTTGCTGTTTAAAATGTGTTTTCTCAAAAAGCACAACTGACTGCAGTCTGGAACAACACAGGGCATCAAAAGAGAAGGTTACCATGTGAGAGCATGAGAAAGAGAAGACAAAGGAGAGGGACTAGGAACGAGCTACCATTGATGGACATGCTGGTAAGGCAAAACTAAGCATGGACACAAAAGTAGGTAGTTTATCACCGAAGGCATACGTATCCTCTGGCTCAGTTAGTCCTTGATAATAGTTATGTGGTTGCCCTACTACCACTTTGCTCACCTCCATCCCTCCTTCTGATTATGGCATTCACCACCATCACTTAAACATTAGGCAAAGAGGGAGATAAGCATGGCTGGGGGTACAGCAGTGCTGTTACAGTTACTCTCTCTTCTAGTCATCTGCCCATCTGAGCATGACTTAGGCACAGACACAAGAGGAGAAAAACAGTCATTAGCACATCCCCTCAATGGAAGGATAAGAGATAAAGGAGACCTGTGAAGGATGAAAGAGGTAACAGAATATAGCTCTCTGTCCAGACCTTTAACTCCCTCAGCAGCAAGCCATCTTCTAGGCTTTAGCCAAAACTAGCTTATGCTTTGCTATGCTTTAACAATTCCAAGGTAACTCCTGTCCCTTGACAGGATATCTAAAAATTCTCACTCCAAACAGCAATTGCTGTAATAATAACAATGCTTACATTTCATTATTTAACCTCAGCTCTTCATTCATAAGGATTAGTGCTTAATTAATTAACAACACTTAGCAGTTTACCTCTTCAAAGCAGCGTGCAGACAATACCTAATTAAGGGCAGAACTCCACAGCCACTTCACATCAGGAATTCCTTTTGACACCCTCGAATCCAGGAGTCGCTCACATGGTGTGGCATGAATTCAAGTTGAAAGCCCCATTTACTTTATCAGAAACCAGGTGATGCCCTGACTACCAAGTGACTGTCTTTGCAAATTCTTTTTCTTTTCCTCTTCCTTCTGGTTTCTTATTATTCACCCAGGGATCTAATTATTGGCTAATGTGATGGGTGATAATGTGAACCTTGTATTAGTGTTATCTACAAAACCTTCATTCTTTCATTAGTGAAAACCTTGCTCTCAGTCACCTGGTTGAACTGCTTTTGGATAGAAAATGTGTTAACCACAGAAACAGATTAGAAAATGTCAAGGCAGAGTTTTCAAGGGGGATAGTGCTCTCAATCCGTCTGTCAAATGCCTGCTATGAAAGTGCCTTTCTTGTAAGAACTCCAGGGTGCTACACAACATCAGTAGACAATATAAACACAGAGCTTTTATGGTTCACTTTACAATTGGACATTGACTCTGAACCTGTGAAACAGAAAGGAATTGAATTTCATGACCAAAGAGGATAATGTGCACAGGATTAAGTAGACAACACTGGTGGAAGCAGGAAAGCAATACGGCACTGGATGCTGACAGAGAGATTAAATTTACAAATAAGAAACCAAAGGAATAAACCAATTCTGAGTAATCACTCAGAAACCAGCAGTAGCACTCAATGCTTCATATCAATCCACTACTTCTTTTTTTTTTTTTTCAGCAAATCAAACATGCTGATGGGTTTATTCAAAGCCCACTGATTGACCAAGCCCTGACTATGGGAACTGAACAAAGAGAGCCCTACATATGTAATAGATACAGCCGAGAGAATTATCCAGGCAGTATGGTAAAAAACCTTCCGTCAGTGTCAAATTGGAAGAAGAATAAAATATTCATCACAGTTCAAGAACTTGTCTCGTGTCTCAGAGGGTGTCTTCACAGGGCAGTGGCTGACAGTGCAGCAGCCTGTGGCTGCTGTTGCTCAAACCTGCTCCAGAAGAAAGCAAGTGATCCAATACAGCAACGTGGCTTCCAGCTCTGAGTAGTGCTGTAGTGTGTCACACGCACGTCACAGCTCACATCAGCTAGGCCAAACGGCTCTCTCAGGAAGCCCCTCCTGCCGGATGAGCCACACCTTGACAGATAGTAGAAATTTAACTGATTCGGTTCTCTGAAAACTGACTGTATTGAACAGAATCTGACCTAACCATTTTGGCACTGAATTCCTCCACATGGACCGTGTGCTGCTAACGGCAGTATCTTTGTGACCCTAATATACTGTGTTAGTGTTACTGCTAACTTCAAAAATCTCAGACATTTAAAATAAAACCCCAGGCCTTATTATCCCTTAATAAAATGTCATTTAAGCTGCAGATGGATGAGACCCTTATTGCCATATTCAGCCTCAAGCTGAGGGTCAGATACTCATCCTAGACTTTACTCGACATGTATGTTTGGAATTTAGTACCTGCCTTTCATCTTTCCCCAGCCCCCATTAATTCTTTTGCCTTTACTCAGCTTCGACTTCAGCCCTCCAATATTCCTTTGTCACCAGTCACAGCTGTTCAGGACTCCCTCATCTCAGCCTAGCCAGCCTCAGCCTGATTACACCTGAGCTCTGCATCACTCAGTTGCCCTGCAGCCCTTTCTAACATCCTAGATCCATTCTAGTCTGCTCATGACCAATGCCCTGGACCAATTCTACATTGGTTAAGGCTGGGTGAATCTGGCTGATGCAAATTAGATGAATCATGGACTTTTCTTACAACAAGTTCCCTAAAATGTAACTCTCAAGACAAAACTGTCAGCTGTGGTCAGTGTTGATCAGGAAAAGATAGCTGTTAATTAGCAATACCTGTTAATTAGCATGCACACTGGATCAGGCCATTAACAAATGCAATGTGAAGCTACTATGAAAGCTAATTCAAGTCATTATCTAGGTAACTGTGTTTCTATTTCCAGCACAACACTGTCATAAGAGACCTTCTGATCACTTCTGTATTTACATTTGCTGTGCATCTGTACTAGCATCTCCAAGCACTGATGTCTTGGAGGAACACACACTGAGATACTTCCTGACTGAGCTCAGCTTCCAGTACGGGAACTCAGCTGGGTGCATCTCAAGATGTGAACCGAACACAGGCATAAAAACATGGCTAAGACAAAAGTCTGGCATTTAGAAGGCAGTTCTCTGCTCTGGTTTATGACAAAAACCACTACTCAGATTACTCATATAATAACAATTTTACCTCATTCTCCTGTTTTACTCAGCCTGTACAATGGAACAGGTTGGTCTGTTTAGTCTGTCCCACAATTTTCACTCATGTTGCCATTACCCTATATTCACAGAGTGCATGGGGTCTTTGGCTTTCAAAGCTTCACAGGACTGTGTATTCATTTCTGCTGTTTATAGTGCTCTCCCTGCAAGAGGACACAGGGACACATCCATAGAGTACTCAGCAACAGATTCATAGTAGTCATGAATGTAAGTTCCAGCATGTATTTTCTCCCTGCTTCCAGCCATCAGTGTCTAATGTCATTATGACAATTTATACTTTTTGGCTACCACAGCCTCCTACAGCAAAGAATTTAATGAGTAATACTGATTGCATCAAGTCATACATGTTTCCCCTTTGCTTCAGCAGAAAAAAGTGTTTCTGCTGCTGCACCATCGTGGTGCATAGTATTAGCCTTGCAATTTAGCCTGCACAGGGAAGTCTGGATGGATTGTTTAATGACTTGCAGTGCAAGACATTCTAATCTCTTTGCCTAGTGAAATTGCTCAGCACTGGGATTAATACTGAAGTACAGACCAGCGGAAAATATCTTTAAAAGGCAAGGGTACAGTCCAGGGTGAATATGGTTGACAGTTACACTAGGTATATGAGCTGCTTATAGTTTTATCACTATGTGTATTCTAAGCACAGTCCTTCAATTAATTGATTCCTAGGACTTGATATAGACAATATCGAAATATATCTGACAATGGCATTTTCACAAGTAGCATTACCCATCCCACCCCAGCTTGGATTTCTCACCTTTGTGGTCCACAACTTGACTGTCCAGTCAAATGATGATGTGACAAAGAGATGGGAAAAGTCAATTGGACCCACTGCCATGTGACAATTGATTCCTGTGACGGGTCCTTGGTGGCCTTCAAAAATTTCACCAATGCCAGCTTTACTGCAGGAAGAAGAGACATTTGCATTCAGACAGTGATTTAACATCTGGTATTTTAACATAATTTTTCTTCACTCTTAGATTCTTGTTGCCTTTTAAAGTTCCATTTAACGTGTAAATCTCTCTTTTTTCAGAAAGGCCTTTGCCTGCAGATGTTTGCTCCTGTGGGCACAATTATCCAGCACAGGGAGATTTTTTCTTACTTCTGAAGACTTGGTTTACTCACTTTTATATACATTATCTACTATTGTAGCTTGAAATAACATTTATGTATACTTATAAAATAATCAGAAATTATAAATATACTATAGCTTATGCTTCTGAGTAAGCCAATATCACAAGGAATAACATTAAAATACAAATGCAAATATGTTAATGACTTATCAAGAGCAATTCTTTTTCTCTTAAATATCTAAATAACTTTCCACAGTAGTTAATCAAGTCACTAGGAAGCAAATCCTTTTTCAGAAAAAGTGAGGGAACTGTTCCTGTGATCAGGTATCATGCAGCCATTGCTCTCAGCAAGGGGAGATGTACATTTTGTCAGCCTGAGGGTAGAATAGCTATTAGGAAGGAAAAATACAATGCTGTGCAAGAGAGAATGTGCACAGTTTTCTTCTTCCTGGAAGCAAATGACACCAGATCAGTTGTCAGTGCTGTCTCACCGTGTACGCAGAAAGGGGGATCATGAAATTGCCCTTATACATTATAGAAAACTTGCAGATGGAAGAAAATACATTAAAAATAGCCCCAGCTCTGGTAAGGCTGCCAGCCCTGTGCCAGTGTAAACAGAGCATACTCAAAGAGGTGAGGAGCTGGACTGGAGGAAGTTGGTTCCTCAGATTGCTAGTGTGGTGTCCCTTCACCTTTCTTGTTGACCGTGACAGCATGGCCTCATTTAGGCTCCCCTGCCAGACCTCGCAGCATGTGCTGGAGCAGGGGCCGAGTTTTGCAGTGCCTCTGCAATGCTGGGTACAAAGCACGCCTCTTATTTTATCCTCATCTGTCTGCCATGTGATCGGTAGGATAGGGGGAGTTCTGGAGCACTGAGAACACCTTGTGTATCTGCTGGGCTTTGCATACCCTTTTGCAGAATAACATATGGCTCGCCACTGTGCTGGGCTGAAGGACACAGGAGCCTCTGGAAATAAAACATGGATGACAGTAAAAAGCTCTAGGAAAGACAGGCAAGAGCAGAAAAGGTGTGCATTTGTTGATGGTCAGCAGAAGGTTTAATAAAAAGATGGACCAACAAGACGATCTGGCATCTTCTTCTTGTGAGGAAGAAACTAGGCATGTCTGAAAGATCAGAAGTGAGCAATACCCTTGGGCATGCTTCATCTATCCTAGCAGCCTAAGACTAATTTAATCCATCAGCTGCCACGCAGTGCTGCGCAGAAGTACCTGGCACTGGATGGCCATGCACTGGGACATGCACGCTCTGTTTCTCACATACACATGTGCCCATGGTGGCTTTTCTCTGATATATGCCTGTGGAGACTGAAGATAGAGCTGAGGATGATAAAAAACAAAGTGGATTACCTCTCTTATGAGTGGTTCAGGCCTGGTTACCCTGCAACAAAACTGTCTTCTAGGGCCTATTTTGAGCTGCCCAGACATAGCTACCTACATCTCAGCTAGCTGTCTAAACCTTTGTCTCACTTCATGGGTGAGGAAGAGGCATTTCCGAGGTCCCAGTCATCACTTCTTCAGGCAGATGTCTGAAAAAGGTAAAGGAAATCAAGCCCTAAGAGCAGTCATTGCTCCCCACCACTACACAGGGAGTGGGGGACAGTTACCTCAGTGTAACTGGCTGTAGCATGGATGCTCCAAGTCAGGAGACTCCTGTCCTAGTTGTGCAAATTAGAACAGTACAGACAGCACTGATCCAAGAGAAAAACCAGGAAAGGCTGCCCACACACACTTGGTTACTTCACACCAACACAGGTACACAATGTTATTTAAATACAAAGTGCTGAACATCACCTTCCATGACGACAGGCTGTGTAGACTGTTCCCTCTTCACTGCCAACGACAAAGTTATTGACATCTCCAGTTGGGAAAGCCATTCCTGTAACCGCCACTGGTTTGGACTTATTGTACACTAGCTCCATGCTCTCCTACCAAAACAGGTCTTTGTTATTATTCTACAATCATCCTTCTGTTTGGCTGATTTGTTTTGGTTTTGGTTTTCCTGATTAATTTCTGAATGTTACACAATATAGCAGGAGGGGAAGAGGAAAACATCTGACCCAGTCACAGGATTTTGTTTTCTACATAGGACGTTGTGAGAAGATGCAATGTCACAAACTAAGATGCACTGCTCCTGCCATCCCCCTCCCACTGTCTGTCACACATCTGAGAGTGGCTGGAAGTCTCTGGTCTTTGCTACATCATCTTAAATCAGGCAGAAATGACAGGTGAGAATTTAAAATCTAATGGTGCAGAAACTAAAGATAATACCTTAATGGTTACACTTGCCAGCCCCAGGCTCTAATAAAACATTCAACACCTTTCTATTTACAAACAGTTTTTAAATCAGTTGTTTGTCAGGAAACACATGTACTACCATGTGCACCTGAGGCATTTATCAGACTGTACCGCTTGCAGACCAAAATTTAAAAGTCGGAGATCTGTCACTAACGGCTTTGTAAGCACTGCTTTTCAGGGATATTTTGAGGTAACCATAAACATTCCCTCTAGACTCCACCATCAAGCTACAAACCAACAAGTGTATTTTCTTTTTTATTTTGGTAGCTGTATCTCAAAGTAAATCAGTATGTCCATTTTTGCTATTGCAAGTACAGCCAGCATGAACAGTTTGTGGCCAGTGCAAGATGCATATGCTTTGAGCAGATTTTACACAACTTTTTGGTTGCTCAGCCTAAAAGGTGTAACCCAAGAATACACAAAGGGGCTAAGGGGCTGAATGATTTAGCAATTTTAATTTTTATCTATTTAAGTGGGTATGTTTTCTATGTTTAAAATGCCTAAGTTGCTGTTTTCCTAGGGCCAAAGCCTGTAGTGTTTTTCTCAGAAGGCCTTTTTGCTGTAGCTACAGAAAGTGGACATCCCTGTCAGAAGAGAGGGCTGCAACTCCACAGGGAAATACTTTTGCTTGCGTTATACTTTCCTTTGAAATACATTTGGTTAAAAAGGCAAAACAAGACCTGGAAAATGCACTGGCAGAGCACCAGTGGATCATATAGATCTGTGAAAATCTTCTGGGGTGAGACCATCATTTAGTGTCTCTGTGGAGACATGGACAGATACTGTGGTGGACTCTCTCCTCCCAGTGCCTACACCACGGCTGTACATGAGTGCTCTGGATCTGTGTCTGCAGAAAGTTTCAGACTGACACACATCAGCAACACTCTGCTCCTCCCAACTTAAAGCTACGGCATGTAGCTTGACATAAATTCCTGTACCTCTCTTCTAGATCGCCATAGGCCATGCGCCAAACTTCAGCATAACGTGGGGAGCATTCCCACCCTTGTTGAAAGCCACTTTTGGCCATCTGCATGATGAAGTACCCAAACTCAGATGTTCACAAATCTCTCCTTCAAAATTTAGTATTCCAGTCAGTGGGCCATTTTAGATGCCTCCACTTTTATTCTAGAGGAGTACTGGTTTCTCAAAGTCTCAGGACATGATTACCAGACTCATACTGTTGCCTTACATGAGCATGAGCAAGAGGAACTTTGAAGTTGGCCTCACTTGGGGGAGTAGATACTTTGACTTCCAGAAGCACCTTCCATCCTAAAATTTGACAGTTCTTCTACCCCAGAGTAGGTATCTGTAATGGTATTATCACACTGGGATAGAATGAGTTGTCCTCCAGAAGTGTAGTCTTTCTCTTACATTAACTGTAAAGGGGATTTACTAGCTTAGATTTGACATGGACCTAAGTTTTAGATGGCTGTGGTGAGGATAGAGGAGTCCCACCTCTTGTCTCAAAATTGAAAAGCAAATAATTCAATAGTAATTGTGTATTAATGCATAATTAACAGGTGATTAACGGAATCTTCAGGAGGAGTTTCTATGCAGCACTTTGAAACAAGATCTCGTGATGCTTAGCAAAAATGGTACTAAATTTTCTTTTTCTTAGATATTATATATAAAAAAGTGATGCATTGGAATAGAAAATGTACTGCTCCAGAAGATAACACTTAAAAGATGCTTTCCATAGACTTCTTTCAGCATCCGACTCTTTGTTTAGTTGCCATTATTATAATCGCTAGTGGTTTGGGCAATTTTCCTGAGTGTCCTTTCTTTTCTGATACAAAGAAGACTGGGGGAATGGGGGTGTTTTGCAGGGGGGGAAGACAATAGTAGCAAACATTCCAGAGGTGGGAAATTAGTTCTAAAACTTTTTATTTTCATTGTTTGTTCCTTTGGCTACTGAAAGCAAGCAGCTTTCTGACTGTGTGTTGGAAACCCATAGTGCCTAGGAAGCGTTCAGCAGCAGTGCAGTCCAGTCCGTATTTGTTTGGCAATGCTGTAGACCAAGTGCAACTCATACCACAGGCAACTTCTGTAATTACTGTGCTTTAAAATGGATTATTTCATTTTCACTTGAAGCTGACCTGTGTATTAACGTATTACAATAATTACATGATTTGTGGTAAAGGAAATGGGGTTTGGCTCTTAGCAGAGACTGCTGGAAGCAAGCTGTATTCTTTCAAGTGCATCCATTGGGTTTTAGTTTGTATAGGACATGAGGTTTTGGCTTTTAGGAGCCATGTTCCATTAAAGCAGGTATCCTGCTCTACTGAAGGTACCTTTTTTTGGTCCTGTATAAGTGAAAACAAACCCACCTGTGGAGTCGAGAGCATGTCCAGGCTCCAGGAGCACATTTTGCCATCCGTGGAGACAGTAATGAGATTGTGCGCATTCTGTGTTCCAACTACATTCACGCAATACACAGGATGCTGAAAACATATGAACACTGGAAATTAGAGAGCCATTCTCACATCTTCATGAGCACATTTCTACTGTCTCATATGTTATTTTAAAAAATGATTGAGTAGTAATATCATAATGTAATGCCTGGAAAATAGAGGACTCAGCTTTTGCCAGGTAGGAATTGGTTTTGTTTTTTTTTTTTTTTTTAAAATTTAAATTTTAAAAGGCACATTATGGAGGGCAAAATGTTTTGAAAGTTTCATTTTCCTCATAATAAAAGAATCCAGTTGAGTAATGCTGTGAAAATACTGAATTATGTGGATGAGATTTCACCCACAGGGACATATATCATTCTACCGATGGCTTTTGACACTGAAAATAACTGGCAGAAAGAGGCAAAATGAAAAACTTTATTCAAGAAAACAGCTGCATAAAACTTGAACTTTCCTAGAATTTGGCTTGCATGATAAATATTTGCAAATGTAATTCAGCTGAAAAACACGAGCAAGTCCATCAGCATTCTCTAGCACTGGCCAATATACTAGTCAAAATCTGTCATTATAAATATAGAGTGATTAAATTTAGGGTGCTACACCTGGTTCACCATAGCATACTCACTCCCTGGAGACTGAATTCCACTTAGTATGCAATAATGAAATTGAGCTATTCCTTTTCTAAGGAAGTTGGTAACGTCTTGAGCCTAAAGCATCACCTGATGGTGACATATGAGGGGTGGTTCAAGTTCAGCCATCTCCAGAATGGAAAACTGTCAAGACTGAACAATAAAATCTAATTGTCTTTGACCAGTGCAAATGGTATGGCTGAACTAAGTGTAAGAAATACGCACGAGTTAAGCAAAATAAAATTTTCTTTCTCTGCCTGTTTTGCTGATGAATAGGAGACCTGCGTCTCCAGGAAGAAAAAATACTTTTCACTAATAGTTACCTTCTTTAAAGGAAATGAGGACCAACTTACAAGAGATCCTTATAGACCTTCTAAGCCAACTCCATGTAGGGTTAGAAACCTAGCATTTGCTCCTGCTGAAAGGAACGGCAGAACTACCACTTATTTTAGACTACTTCAAGATCCAGCTGCAGGTCACCTATGTAGTCAGCAGGGAAAGGCAGAAATCTACAGAGCACTGGCTGTATCAACAAAATTTGGGTTTGATACCTGAAAGAGCCCAGTAAATGCTCCCTCCCTAGGAGCAAAAAGGGCAGCACCTGAACTCGCCCTGTGCATACGCGCACACTGAGGGTGCCCTCGGCACTTGCTGCTGCTGCAGTGGTGCCTTGTGTGTGGGGGCCACCTGTACACACCAGTTAAGTTGCAAGGTCCATTCTGGTGCTGATTTTTCTCTTTCTCTCAAGATTGTCAGGCACCTGGTTTTCCTCAGATCATTAAATGGACCCCAGTCTGTCCCTCACATCTCATGCTATTACTTTCTACTGCTTAGTAGTGACCACAGCGTTAAACATGATCAGCACATACTGATGTGTAAAATAAGCACAGACCAATTTTTTCATGGGTGTTTCACCTCCAGTAGTCAGGGGACAGAGTGGGTGGGATGAAGCTAAAGAAAGCAGCAGAATATCTAGAATATTTAGAGAGGAGGGAGAGAGTGAGCCACATCTTTCTAGCAGCACTTCAGTGTGCCAGGTCTGGTTTTAATCAGAGCTACCAGCCATCAATTTCATGCACAATAAAACTCATGGCAGAAATGAAAAGATGTAAGGAAAATGGATGAAAAAGACAACCAACTGTACATAACAGAAAGTCTAAACAGGCTCCTGCCTTTCAAAGGGTTGCTGCCAGCTTGCTTTTATTTATTTTGGAAATGAAATCATCATGCAAAAGGGTTTTGTCATAATTAAAATTTCCTGTTGTCCCAAGTGCAGATGTGTGGTGGGTGTGAAAGGAAATTAGTGAGTAAGCTGTGGGTTTTATTCTCTTTCCTGGTGAATCAACGCAGCAATCAGTGATACTAAACTTCAGGAAGGTTTAAGTCAGTGATAACAACACTATTTGTTTCAAATAAACAAGGTGAGGGAAAGAAAAAAGAATATTTTTTTCACATGTGGCCCAAGTTCAAAGTACAAAGTGGATATTTGACTGATGTATCTAGCAGTATATAAAATAACATTGTTACAGTAATGTTGTCTTAATTTAATCGTTTTTATTTTGTCGTGGCAGATAGGATTCAAGGCAGCATTTTGCAACCAAGACTTTATTTACAGTTTATATCTGTATATGAATAGAAAGTACTAATTTATTGTAAAATCTGATCACTCCTTAAAAACACCATGCTTTCCCATGTTAAACTGTGTAAGCATTTCCTTATACCAATCCATGACAACACATAAAGTGCCCATCCACAAATGAAAGTCATATATTTATATCTGTGGAAAGCAAACCATTGCATATTGTTTTATTGTAATAATAAAATCAGTTTAATATAAAATTTTAGGAGGTACAATTTTGTCTTAAACATTTTTTTGACTGTAAGGAATTTATTTCCCATTAACTTTTATTTTTCCACTAGATTTTGAGTTTCACTTTTTCAGTTTTCAGTGTTAGTCAGCTTCTTGCCACTAGTTTTCTGGTCTGCTACATCTCTAAATTGCACTTCCAGGAAAGACTGTTTCTTTTCAAGCAGGTTGAGCAATTTATTGGTGACAAAACAAGCAAAAACATTAGGGAACTGAAATGCAGTGATGAAGCTGCAATCCATGGCACAGATCATTAGATTATTACATCAACATTCATGATAGTGGAAATTTAGGGAACAATATTTGTACTGCCTGGCCCACTAAGTGTGTCAGTGCATACCTGTCATTTTTCAATACAAGAGACTTGCCATCATATTACTGGCCCCATGCTGAATCTTTTACATTAATTCATGTGGCATGGCTTCTAGAGTTGTCTTTTAACTCCAGAGATTATGTTGTCACAGTCAACTAAAAGCTGAACTGTGATCTGCAAATTCCAAAGATAAGAATCACAGAATTATAAAAGCTGGAGGTGCAAAAGACCTACCACTTGTCCTTTGCTCTGTTAGAGCAAGATTATTATCTTATTTCTCAGAGTGCTTTGTGTAGTTCAGTTTCTTATGTTCCAGGAAATCTGCATTTTTCTGCATTCTTATATCATATTTCTCCTTTCAGCCTGTATTTTCTTTTCTGCTTCCCCCTCAGAAATGGTCCCAAGCCCACTCCCAGGATAAGAAATGTTCACCATCCACAGAGTACACCTTCCAGCTCTTACGAAGAGGCTGCCTGAGCCCAAGCTCTGGAAGATGAGAGCTCAAGAACGCTCAGCATCTTAGTGCAGGATGGATGGGAGGTCAGAGCCATAGCAGAGAGAGGACCCTTTAGGAGGCAGTCCAGGCTTGTCTCTTCCTCCAGCACAATATGAGCACATTGCATATAATAAGTCTTCTACCACAGACAACATCTTTTTATCATAGAATCTAGAACTAATAGCATGTTTTGGGTTGGAAGGGACCTTTAAAGGACATCTAGTCCAACCCCCTTGCAGTGAGCAGGGACATCTTTAACTAGATCAGGTGTCTCGGAGCCCCGTCTAACCTAACCTTGAATGTTTCCAGGGATGGGGCATCTACCACCTCTCTTGGCTACCTTTTCCAGGTTTCACCACCTTTACTGTAAATAATTCCTTCCTTATATCCAGTCTAAATCTACCCTCTTTCTGTTCAAAACTGGTGTTCCTTGTCTTTGCTCTATAGGCCCTGTTAAAAAGTCTCTGTCTGTTTTATAAGCTCCTTTTACATACTGAAAGGCTGCAGTGAGTTCTCCCTGGAGCCTTCTCTTCTCCAGGCTGAACAACCTCAACTCCTTCAGCCTTTCCTCATAGGAGAGATGCTCCAGCCCTCTGTCATTTTTGTGGCCTTCCTCTGGACCCACTCCAACAGGTCTGTGTCTTTCTTGTGCTGAGGACTCCGGAGCGAGACACAGTACTCCAGGTGATATCACAGAGAAATTCTCTTCCTTCTCAGGTGTTTTCTGCTACTGCTTCACCTGTGTATCTCATCAGAGCCCCGTGCCACCATCACTATATCTGCAGGTATCTCTGTGTGTTGGCAAAATGCTCTTCCACATCATTCTGTTGAAACAAATTCCCAGTCATTGTGCAAGCTCTCCCCTATGGCCCTGTCTGGAGTTGGAGACCGTGACAGGCACTGATGTATGTCTCTGGTGGAAAGCAGAAGCAAACTGCCCCACTCCCTTCAAGGAAGCCAGTGTCTAGAGTAATAGGACTTCACTGAGACCACTGTAGGTGCCTAATCTGGTTCAAAAGAGAAACTTGTGTACAACAAGACAACAAAAAATTATTCATATTGCCTGCCGTGCTGGACCGACAGATACGCAGGCTCTGTGGTGACATGGTTCTCTTTATAGGCAATGGAGAGCAAGAGTTGCAGTGCCACTGTACTGGCATGAAGGTGCCTCACTGAAGTATTGTAATTGATCCTGCCCTCTTTCTGGGAGAGGAGGATAATTTCCTGACCTGACCATATGAAGTGTGATGGTTAAGCACTTATGGGAGGTAGCTGCATATCTCTTTCTTACCTTTCAAGGGCCACACCCATGTTTCCATCTGTGTGGCAACCAGCATTGGAGACACAACTAAACAGATCCACTTCCCTGCTGACCATCTCCTCTAAGTGAGGAGGAAGTGATTTTCATCCTTACCGTGTGAGCAGCAGCAGATAAGGGAGTTCTCTGAACTGGAGTGCGCCTGTGACTGCGGTTATCCCACAGGACAATTTGGCCAGAGTAAGTTCCGCCAACGACCAGGTTTGGGTGAAAGCGGGCAAAACAGACAGACATCACGGAGGACTGTAGTAAAACAGGTAGAGGAGAAAGGGGTTACATGGTCAGTCATCTTCAGTTCTCTCTGCATGAGCTCTTGCACATATTCCTTGCACACCAGTAATTCTGCTAAAGCTAAGAGGACACATGCAAAAAGCTAATTTTGACTCTACAATGTGTAGTTTCATTGGCTCCCAGGCTCTGAGCAACCTGATCTAGTTGATGATGTCCCTCCTCACTGTAGGGGGTTGGACTAGATGACTTTTAATGATCCCTTCCAAGCCAAACTACTCTATGATTCTATGAAAATATGCATCACAGGATGCTAAAAATCTGAGATAACGATGGGAAAGTGCTTAATGTCATTTCCAAAAGTGAGAACTTCAAGTAACCAACAAAGGTTGTCATCTTGGACCATTATTTCCCATCAGGGAGAGCTCTTTCTCTACTACTCCTCTGGTTTTTAACTCTCAAACAACTTGAGGTGAGTTTGTGAAAGACCCTCCAAAGTTTCTGTCAAAGTGTGCTGCCCTGCGAGCATCAGCTAAGAAGCTGCATCTCATTGTTGGATTGTTTACTGATTTCTCTGCTACAGAGAGGTCTTCTTCTAATAGCAGAAGGAATCACACTTTCCCTTACACCATTTGAGCAGAAATGAAGTTTTCCTCATTTTAATTACAGATGAGTTGCCTTCTTACATTTTCTTTAGCTAGGGATGCTGAGGAGCCAGATTGATGTGACGGTTACACTGGCTCTTGGGTAGAGTGCCCCACAAGCCAGTATGGACAGGTATCTATCCCAGCTGCCATCTTACAGTGTTTTTAAAATAACATACAACACCTGAAGTCCTCAAGGGAGCAGTCCCCAAAACCTTCATGTGCCAACAAGGTACAGCCAACAGCAACAACCTGCAAATCTTTCAAGTCCTCCATCCTCTTTCTAAGAAATTATTTCTCATTCTTATATAATTGGTCATGGATGTTATGTCTTGGTTTTATGCCAAGTGAAAAGCAAAAGCTACAGCATTTATATATTTTCCTCAAAATTCACACACTAATAAAGACAGTTTGCAAACAGAAACAAATACCATTTTTTCATCGGCAGTTCTAGTGACATTTACAAGAAACAGAGCAGGACTTGAACTGCTGCAGCAATCACAGTCAGAAAATTAAATTCACTGTTAGTGGTCACATTCTTAAAAATTCATTTTCTGTCTGTTTTCAATGAGTTTTGGTAACACATCGTTGTTATAGTTTAACGACTGGATATTCTGAAGTGGTGATGTTCCTATGTGTGAACTCAGCTTACTCAATGACAAAGGGATAACTAAATTACCATATTTCTGTTGCATAAAAAGCATGGCAGACGTTTAAGTAAAGTTTGTTCAGCTGGGAACATAAGAGCTGCCAAGCTGAACCAGACCAAATGTCTACCTAGCTGATGGTTTTGTCTCTGGCAGAAGTGGACTGAGCTATAAAAAATCTGAAGTGGGCAAATGTGTTGTCTTCTTTCCTTACTGCTTCTCATCCTGTTGTCTAGTGGCTAAAGATAGGTTTGAACTCATACACCAGAGTTTTAAAACCCATTCTGAGAGGGCTAGAATTAATTATGCTAACTCTTTAGGCCTACAAGAATAAAGCAAAATGTGAAGTTACAATAGTTTTTACTGAATTTATGTGGCTGCCTGACACCTATTGTTTAAAACCAGAGTATATGCTAAATTAACTTAGACATACTTATAGCATCCAGCAGTATATTCAGTACTGTTTTTTGCCTAATAAGATCACCAAGACAATTAAATAACCTGCCACTACCTATTTTCTTCCCCATTCTCTCTGGATTCTCATGGCTGTTCAGCTGATATCTTTGATCCCTTCCTTTCTTGACTAAAGCTTTTGCATATGGTTCTCTGATATTATGTAGTCTGGTATCTAATGACTAGATGATTAGTATACATAATTGCCTGTTTTAGTCCATATCTATCTAGGTAATTACTCTATGGTCAGAGAACCAAATGGTAGCTTCCAAACACTATTTCCAAATGATCTATTAGCATTAAGGATATGAAAACCCACCTCTGAGTTACAGCATTTAGGTACTGCCAAGAGGGGCTTAAAACTCAGCTACAATGCAGCTGCCATCCAGTTTCCACAGATCCCCCACATGTTATAATTAAAACGACGCAACAGCACATGTTCTACATTTTATCTCTCTGTTTAATGGCTTCATGCATTGTTTTAATCAGCCCCACTCATTCCTTATAACTAAGCTGACAGATATTCTTACATGAAGTAAAATAGCCAGATGATTTTAAAATAGTACATCTCCACCACTCTGTAAACCCCACAGCAGCTACAGGTTCCACATGTATTTTAAGAAACCCCAATTCAAACAGTCATTCCACAACAAAGTTCTGAGTTTGTCCGAAACAAACTTGGGAGACTCTGAAGCAGGGTGAAGCAGCCAAGTGGACAGTGTATTTTTAAATGTTGTGTTTTCATGGTTAGCATGTTTTTCAAGTCAGAATCCCAAAAAACAGTTGAATGGTCAGGATATAAACTGCTAAAGTGTGTTTTTCATAAAGTTCAAAAATAACCTACAGACATGACATGGACTTAAGCCCTCTGCACTACTTCTGGTTTTCTGTATCACTGCAAACTATCTTGCATTCCTCAGATGACGAAATATTCACATCCTTTTAATTATGTCAATATTATTTTTAACTGAGGAAAAGCTTCTGTCAAATATTAGAATTTAACAGTTTAAAGGACTCCACTCCATAGCACTTAATATAGTGATTATTTTCTTAAAGTTAATGGCAGTAGTCAGACAAGTAAGGTCTGTAAGATCCAGCCCATTCATTTAACAACTCTAAAAGCATTAATTTCTTAGCTTTAATGGTAGAGTGGCAGACAAGTCTCCAGTCTGTCTGAACAGCTCTATGTTCAAGGAGAGCAGCAGAAACCATTCTCTATAAGTCTCTTCTGCCTCCAGGCTGCCTCTTGTTTGCTGATTCAAGCAGTCTTGCTCCTCTAAAACAGTTTTGCTTCTGACTTCAAGGGGGAGGAACCAGCACATGGTCAGGTTTTAAAATTATGGTTATCCGTCTTTGCACTTCTGC
This sequence comes from Merops nubicus, assembly GCF_000691845.1. Classification (NCBI taxonomy): domain Eukaryota; kingdom Metazoa; phylum Chordata; class Aves; order Coraciiformes; family Meropidae; genus Merops; species Merops nubicus. The sequence goes on along the minus strand of NW_008603631.1, from coordinate 84,786 downwards.
CACACTTTTCTAAGGAAATCTCACTACTCTTGGCAATAAGGAGAGTAAAGTTTTCCAGTTTTTTCAGTTAGGCATATTTTATATGCTGTAGGTGCTCGGTTACCATTGCAAAGGACAGAAGCAGCTAGTTTCATAGCATACGGTGACAGTGCATAAGGAAATGTAAGAGGGATCATGTCAGAAGGCAATTCCTCAGGCAGTTTAGTGCCCACAGTGTAAAAGCTGCCTTTAGAGTAAGAGGTTCCCAGCATTATCTTTTTATGGGTGCCACAGGACAACTGTGTCTGCAAGCTGTCGGGACCTGCAAGGGACAGGCAAACCCCAGAGTTTGGTCATCTTAAGTTCTCTGAATTGCTCTGTGCAGTGAATCATGTCATTATTCACTTTAGCTTAACACTCTGGTGTTTTTGCCCCTCCATGCAAATACAGTCTGCTGGATTTAGTTTTCCCTGTCTCTCCTTAGCATTCTCTGCAACCCCACTAACCTATTTCCGGTATTCCTGGCTTTGTGATCTGCTGCCCAGATTTTCTACTTTTGTATCCTGGTGGTGGCTTTCTGGTGGGTACCAGCATGCTGGTGCTGCTGCCTCATGCGCAGTGTGAGCTCTGCTTGCCTGCGGAGGTGAGCAGCTCTCAAAGGGCCAGATGAGCGAGCCTGACTCAGCTCCAGGTGGGAGCACTGCCAGGCAAAAGGGAGTGAATCCCAGGCTGGTAAAGTTGGGATTTTTGCCTGGCAACTGGGCCATCCCGCTCCGCTCCCTGGAAGCTAGAGCTTCTGCTGCCAGCTGTGGCGGAACTGTGCTGTAAGCATGAGAAAGGGAGCCCGAGACGCCTGCGTTCCTGTCACGGCAGAGAGAAGGCTGACCCGGCGCCCTGCTCTGGCAGCTCTCAGCTCACCTCGGCCCGTGCCGTGCCAAGGGGAGCGTCGGCCCCCTCCTTCCCCCCATGCTCACACGCTCAACTTGGGCACAGAGCGCTCTTCAAGTGGCTGGCAGAGCTGGTTTTTATTTTAGAAGCTTAATCTGGCCCAGATTTGAATTAATGATGGCATATCCCTTCAACCACAGACAAACATGCTCGGGAGAGACAGTCGTTTGATTCTCCCTACCGAGAAGCCCGACCTCAATACCCACATCTGATGTGTGTAAGGCCCTAGAGATTTGGCTGTCTGTGCTCATGTCCGTAGATTCGGATGGCACTCTGCCCAGCCACCAGTTGAACAAGTTCACAAAGACCTGGGTGCTAAACAATAATGACTTTCAATAGGCAACAACTACTGCATTAGGCAAGACCTCTTCTGCAGGAAACCACCCCCGTAGGCAGCACTTCCATACTGGTGCCATATGCCTACACTTGACACCAGATGGATCTCAAAACAATACTTTGTCAGTGGGAAGAAGTGATCTGAGCAGTTCACAGGCATTTCTAGTCTCTGAAATACCAGGTTATATTGCAGCAGGCACTCAGGAAACTCCTGGGTAGATCTTCTAGCTGAGCAAACACATGTGAAAAAGCACTACGGTCTGTGGCGTGCTATTCTAGGTCACTTTAGCACAGGCAACAGCAGGCAATAAAATCAACTGCAGCTGAGATAAAGAGGCAGATCTTTCACCAGCTTGGTAGAATTGGCTTGGAGGGACTGAGAGCAAAGGGATAAAGCTGTGGTACTGCTCCTTAGCTGCAACCACAAAAAGGTGCCAAACTCATGATCCTTTATCCATAGGAACTGAAGAATATGGACTAGGTTTCTGATCACCTGCACCTGCCCTCCTGAGGATTAAATAAAGACTAAGGCCAGAAGTACACTTGCAATTTATTCATAATCTTTTGCTCTTGCTCCTGCTCATTAAGAACAACATTTAAAGAGTCTAAGCACTCCCAGTCCCTCTGAGAGCTGCTCTACCTTCATCTGGCCAGGCAATCAGGAGATCACCTCCTCGTGTTTGGATTGCTGTACACATTAATGTGGCTTCAGAACAGATGCAGATGATATACCTCAACTGCAAAGGTGGATTAAGATCTATCACCATCTAGAAACAAAATAGCAGCTGAGTTACTAAATAAAGCTTTTTTTTCCTGCCAGGCCAAGGACTGAAAATCAGCATAGACAGCAGTAGTATGAGAGCGGAACACTGATTTTTCTGGTTTAATGCCCTACTTCATCCCTTTTGCACCACCAAACAAGGTGTGAGGCACCTTGAAAGAGGCAGTTCTAGGGTGACTTTGTCCTGGATACTGAGATACCTGGGTTTGTATACTGCAACAGCGACTAATTTCCTTCCAAGAGTCTGGCTTATTTTTAGTTATAACTATTATGAATCTGGATATTTGTTTCACATAAATATCTAAGTCTAATTAAATAGTAATAAGTATATGGCAGAGAGGGTAGCAACAGAATTACAACTGGTTTTCCCAATTAAATTTGGAAAGGTACCTAGAACATGATTTATGTGTACGGAAGTCTTTACCAAAGAGGTTAACTCTTAATTCTTAAAGCTTCAAATGCCAAGGTTTCTGTACTGCTCCCCTACCCCCTGTCCAGCTCTCTTCCTATTCAGCTACAAAATAACATCTGAAAGATTTTGTGCTAGATATTATTTGTAGTACCATACAACATTCATCTTCTACTAAAAATAAAATAAAAGCAGTCAACATCCTCCATGTATTTAAAATAATAAATAAACCCAAACAAACACTTCTTCAAACCAAATGTCGGAATCCTGTTTAATGAAAAAAAAAAAAAAAGGAAATTTATACTTGGTTTTGGTGTGTGTAGACATCTACAAGAGTATGGACTGGAAAGAACAGATTGCTTTATTCAAGAGAAAGAAAGGAGGGAGGGGGGCCCAGTGTGACAGGAATATTAACTTCAGTGCTTGTTAAAACATGAAGGATTAATGGTAGAAAGGGAGGGAAGAATTGTGAATGTCTCCAGTTTAGGATCTTCAAAAATGTTTGGGGATTCTAAGAATGTCTCACTCGACCACATGAAAGCTACACAGAGAGACTAGGCCACACGACTGCTCTAAATCCAAAGCTGGTACTGCTCCACTTACACCATCAAACCAATGGAGCTGAAATGTAGCCACAAATTAAATTTATTTTTATTGAAAAAGTAGTAAGTCCTTAAGAAGAAGGAAAAGAGTATGACAGGAAATGCAGCTCTTTCATAGTTGAGCTTACAGGGTAGGTAACTGACATCTAACCTCAGTATGGACATCTGAGCATTGCAGCAGAATCCGAGCGGTCTGCCCAAGTCTGCAGAAAGGCAATATTCAGCCTCATGCCTTCATTTTAAGCAGGGCTTAAAGCCAAAGCTTTCTACTTTCATCTCTGTCAACTGCAGGTTCAGCCCATGTAACTACAAGAATAAAATACTCTGAAAAAAGTCCACAAGCTGCTTTGCCCAAACAGAGTCTGCACTTCAGCTCTTTTGGAAAGTGCATTTGCTAATATTCAGTCGGTGGTGGTGTGATGGCTCAGCAAAGCAGCAAACCTGCTTGCTGTGTTGCAAAAGCAGATAAACATGACACTTCTCAGACGTGATACAGGGAGATTCTGCCTGCCTGTATCCATGTGTCATGGTTTAGGGTCAGGGCTGCCCCCAGACCGGTAACAGATGCTCTCTTTAACCCTCCTTCCCCTCCCCGCAAAGGGAAAGGGAAAAGGAATAGGGGAGAGAGACTTATCGATTACAAAACAGCTTTAATACTATGGCTAATAATAACAGTAATAACAATAATAAAATGGAATATGTACAAATATACACAAAACCTAACTCCCCACCAATGGCAACATGTCACTGTCACTGCTGGCTGGAGAGCAGCCCCCAGGGAAAAGTCCCAGGCTGGACTCAGTCACAGAGGGCAACTAGGTACAGGAACTATCCAGCTCTGGAACTCGTTTCAGGAACACACAGCTTGGGATCAGAGACAGAATGGATGAAGTCCTCCTCAGATGCCAGACATTGCAGGAGCAGCAAAAGCAAGGAAGAAGGCAAAAGGGAGACAGAAAGGAAAAGGAAGGGGCAACGGAAGGGCTTGCCCCTCATGATTCTTAAGTTAGAAGAGAACTAATTCTGTTCAGTGGTTTTGCTTTTCAGCTATGTCTCTTCTAATTCACTGCACTTTCTGAAGTTAACGGCACATTTTTGCAGACAGTGTCTGCTTCTAGAAGTAATAATGCTCAATGTTTATTGTAGTTGCTACCAAGGATCGGTGTGTGGAAAGGCTCTTCCTTAATACTTGCACCCATGCAGACCAAGGTCACTGCTAAATCTTTTGTACTATATTGAGGGTGCAGAAAGAAAAAGGCTGTGTCTGTGGGGAGGAGTGGCCAGGACAGGTGACCCTAAACTGAACCAACAAGGCATTCCATCCCGTATATCATATTTGGTACAAAGCCGGGGGATCACAAGGGTCAGTCTCCCTTCTTCAATGGCTGGTGTCTGAGGAGGACTCTCTCTGTTCTGCCTTTGATCCCAATCCATGTATTCTAGAACTCAGCTCCTGAATCTGGTTCCTGTCTGCCACTGAGTCCAGTTGAGACTTCCCCCAGAGCCTGCTCCACAGCACCAGTGGTAACAGTGACATAATTGCCATCATGGAGGTTTGGTTCAATATTGAATTTGTATATATTTGTACATATTTCATGTTCTTATTACTATTTTCATTAAGGCTGTTTTAGTTTTCCAATCAGCAAGTCTCTCTCCCTTATTCCCTTCCTCTTCCCCTTTACAGAAGGAAGAGGGATTAATAGAGAGCATCTGTCATTTGTTAGTGGCCAGCCCAGCCCCTAACCCCTGATACAGACTTTATTCTTTAGACTGACAATTGGAGACTTAAAGCCTGGAGAAATAAGGAGCAGTTTCATAACAACTGCACATCAAAACCAAGTTTTACTTCCACCCAGCTACTTACATGCTAAGTACTCAAATTTGTCTGTTTTCTCTGATAAGGACCTGTCTGCTTATCAAATTGCAGAGACAAATCCTTAACATCCACCTGTGCCTGCTAGAGTATTATAACCTAAATAAAACAGACAAACCTCCAACAGTTATACAAGGGTACTCTTAATTATTTTGATTAAATTATTCACAAGCCTGAAGTGATGGGTATGCACCCAGAGCAGGTGGAACACAAAGACCTTCTGCCATCCCTGCTCATACCACAGGCTGGCCAGAATTAGGAGCAGATGGTAGGTGTCAGCTCAAGCATGATGCTCTGGCACTCTGCTTGCAAGCAGCAGGGCTCGCTAATTTCAGCAGAGTATTAGCCAAATGCTTCTGGACCAGAGCTGCTACACATGCGGCCAGCTTAGGACATGGGCAATGGTGTCACTGCCTGCAACCTCCTGTAACTACAGCTGCAAGTTCTTTGGGACAGAGACTGCTTTGTTATGATGGATTTCTAACAAATTTCTTTCAAAGGCATCTCAGTCTGGTGAGGACCTCTAGAACTGATCAAATAATATTACATGAAAAATGTACTAAGTGCAGTGGTCAGAAATGCCCTTAGGTAAGAAGAAGTTCTTAAGCTGAAGAGTATTCAGTTCCTTCTGAAAATGTAAGGCTGGTGGCAGAATGTCCCTATCAACTACCAGAAAACCTTTAGAAATCAGTCATCACTTACCTGGAACAATGACAAAACAGAAATTGCCTGATGTGTTTCTGCTGGCACTTTTGATTGTGTTAACTCGTGGTTGCTGTTTTCATAGAAGGAAGTGCCAAGAGATTTTAGAAGTTAAAAATCTTTGGTGAATTGCAACCTGAATAACTTTCTAGTGATAAAACCTCATTAAAATTTTGCACACATTTATATTTAGTCACTTTGACTTCTGTTTTAGAAAACATCTCAAACACAAAAGGTGTCTATCAACACATCAGCTGGTCAGTGAGACAAAGGTATTTAGGTGTTGCAAAGTGTACTGGCATATCCCATTGCCTGCCTTCCTCTTCATCTTCAGGCACCTAACCACATTTGTAAATCTAGCCCAAAATCATTGGAACATAAATTAACATCTTACCGTCAGCAGCCAAATTTCTGAGTCAGCAACAATCAACTCCCAACTGTATTTCATTGCTAATTCAGGGCAAGGTCTGAGTCTTCCATTTTCAGCTTGCTATAGAGAATGTATACAGCTTTCCTTTCAACAGCAAGTGATATCAGGTTGCATTGTTTACCTTACATCATTCCCCCCCCCCAAAAAAAAAAAAAAAAAAGGCTTATTAGATTGTACTTCTAATATTAAAGCACTGTTTAACACAGGTAGCTACTCCAAATAACGAATCTCAACCAAACCATGACCTCCATCTTACTCTAATGCGACCACCCTCCCATGGAAGTGGTCATGCTATCTGCGTTAGCGTAGTTTTCATCTGGACTCAGAAAATCAGTAAGATCAGTTACAATGAACAGTCTGAAGTAATTCAGGAAGGGACAATAACCAAAGAGAAACAAAAGATTTTACATTGAACTTCCCAGCTCCACTGAAATGCTTAATTCTTCATTCCCTACAAACTCTAAAGAAATATTCTTAAGAACACAGTCTTTGCAGAATTTTAGGGACACTTTAACTAAGTCACCAAAAATTGCTGTAGCAAATACCTATAATGCTATGCACTAAGTTTTGAAAACTATACCCTATGCATGATCCAATAATAATATAATAAGGAATGAAAATGGATGCTTCCCTAATCCTTTCTCTTTAGCATTTAGCTCATTTTGGTGAGCAGGGCAGAGACTGAAGCGTTCAGTGCCAGAACGTCCTGAAAGAGGCAGAGTATTTAGAATAGGACAAATTTGTAAAACCTATCTCTGTCTGCATAGCCTTAAAACACTATTTACATTTCTGTGCATTATTATCCATGCATGTGGATGGCAGAATAGAGATGACAAAGTTAGAGTCCACAGCAAAAAGAAAAGGAAGTGTTCAGTTTAGCCTGTTTTGATCAATATATTAATCATTATATCTCTCCGCATTCCTACAGGTTTGGGTTCCTTTTTTTTTGGGGGGGGGGAATATTTTAAGTATTGGAGAATGAAATACAGATCTTGAGGAGCACAATCTCAAAAAAAAACCCACACAAGCAAAAGCCCTGTCTAAACATTACAGTTAAGCAACTCCAGGCAAAAGCATCTATGAAGGTGAAGTCAATTCTATCTAGCAAATGCCTGGGGAACCTGGCTGGAAGGGACAAGTCCAGGAGTTCTGGTCACCTTTCCTGAATTACTTCTGCATATTCTCTAATATAAACAGTCTTGGCAGCTCAGATCCATGCTCATAAAGTGCCTCAGCCATCCGTCTAAGGACCTAATTTTCTTCTTGCTGAACACCTCTTCTGCAGTCAGAGTCTACTTTCTGCTGGAACCACAACATGGCCTCAGGAGCGAGGCTCAGGAGTCCCTATCCAGGGTGGTTCCCATCTAGCAATGTGCAAAAGCAGAAGAGAGACCCCCAGAAAGTGATGTATAGGCTAGGCTTGCCCAGCATCTTGGTGTCCTGGACACCAAACTTCACAGAGAAAGCACAACAGGTAATCACTTAGTGGCAAGTTCTGGAAAGGCTGGGTTTTACAGAGCACACAGAGATAGCAAATTCCAGACTTGGAGTACAGGAATAGAAACACGAGTTGTTCTTGAGCTGTGGTGGTAGCTTGGTGGTTTCTATAGCAGCAGTTCCCCAAACCACGCATTTGATCAGTCAAACTACACGAAGCCACAGATGAATTAGAAGCCAGTACAGATGCTGCAAGAACAATTATCTACAACTCAGCCTGTAAAGTTGGCCCTCATAGTCACAGCTGCTTATAAAGGAGTTGCAGATAAATCTCAAGTTCAGCACTTAGTCCAAACCCTCACAATAAATGCACAGACCTTGAGACCTCAGGCATGGTCAGAAGATCAGACTTACCAGACCAAGAACACTTTAAAGTCCCCACTGAGGAAAGAAGTTATTTATACTTAAGTACATCTTTTCTCAGAAGTCCATAAACTTGATTGTAGTTAATTCTTCTACGTTCTGCATGACTTCAATGACTCAAAAGCCTGCTCACAGCCAAGCAAATTGGTAAGTGCTTTCCTAAACAGGCAATTTCTTGATTCAGGGCTTCTGAGAGCCAGTGACCTCCTTTCAGGGAAAAAGCAAGTATGCCCTGATGTTCAGCTCATTCCAGGGAGACTGTAAAATTACAGACAGTGATGTCCCAGCTGACTTCTGCATAACATTAGAGACATGGAAGGGAAAAGGAGTATGAGGTGTCAAAGAAAGACTCACTGAATTGCCAGGGTTAGAAGGCACATCTACAGATTGTCTAATCCAGCCCCTTGCTCAGAGGAAGGTCAGTTGGAGCAGGTTGCTCATGACTCTGGGTAGTTGGGGTTTGAGTATGTCCATAGATGGAGACCTCATGACCTCTCTGGGCATCCTGTGCCAGTAATCAGTCATTTTTGCAGTAAAAGTTTTTTTCTTATATTTAAATGCAATTTCCTGTATTACAGTTTGTGTCCATTGCCTCTTGTCCTGTCACTGGGTGCCACTAAGAAAAGTCTGGCTCCACCCTCTTTACTTTTCCATGAAATATTCATACACATTGGTAAGATCCCCCTGTACCTTCTCTTCTCCAGGCTGAGCAGTTCCAGCTTTCTCAGCTTCTCCTTGTGTAAGGAAGGATCTGGTCCCTAGGTCATCTCAGGGGCCCTTTCCCGGACTTGTTCCAGTATGTCCAAGTTTCTTTTGCACTGGTGATCCCAGAACTGAAAGAACCTCTACTTACTGGACCTCTCTACTTATCAAAGACCCCACAACTCTTTGTCTGAATGGAGCTCTGCCTGATTCTGGAGAGAGAGAGGTCACTTGGTTTTCCAGATTAAGGCTAGGGAGCAAAGCAACAACAGTATATTGTATTTTACTTATTTCTAAGCAATTGGCATTTTGTACTCTGTAGTCTGTGTCACTTGGGCAAACTTCTATCAGTTCACTGTCAAAATAATTACAGTAATCTTTTCTTATCTTTTTGATTTAATTGTAGCTTCTAGTGAAGACTGACAGGCTATTATATTTGCCCAAATCCATCACTTTCACTGATGTATCATTTATAAGTAGTGTCACTACATAATTGAAAATAATTGAAAATTAATTAAACATTGCACATAGATATGAGGATTGAGAGACTGAGAAGCACAGATAAACAGCTATCTAGTGGGAGATATTACAGGCAAGTCTGTATTTAAGAATGAGGGTGGGAACATGAGTTGTCTTTGCACTGTTCATGTCTCCTACAGTGACTTACTGTACAGATTCTGAAAGCAATAGTCTGTCTCTGCACTCACAGAGCATTTGGGAGCAGCTAAGGCCATACACAAAGAGATGACTACTTGCCATTATAAACCAAATTTTTAATTCCCCTTTCTCTGAACAAACCTTAGTTTCCTAAAATTTCACATCCCACTTGCCACACCTGCAAGGCCCTGCTGTTTGGTTTCTGCTTTTTTTTTTTTTCCATGAGTAGTCTTGTAGAGGAGGAAAGAATGAGATAAGTGTTTTTCCAGTCTCAGGGTCAAAGCCTTAGTTACAATAAGTTAGTATAGTTATGGCAGCCTAGATTTGCTGACTCCTGGAGTAACAGAGGACGATGTCTTGCTTGAAAGCAAAGCTTGCCTGGGTCATCCACTCTCACTAGTGATGGGACATTTTATAATACTTCATTATCCTGCCAGGAAGAATGGATTTACCCCAGACAACTCATGCAGAACTGCTGTTTGCCATAACTCCCATACTTTGTTAACTCAGTCCAAATTTCTCTTAGTCTGTTTATTTACAGATATAAACATGAGATAGCAAATGTTAAGCTTGTTCTTCTCCCCATGAAATGACTGGTAATTCAGCATGTGTTCATGAACAATATGGAACTGAAGCAGAATTTATATTTATCTTAGCTACAAAAATAATAAACTTTATAAGAGCAATGAGAATGAATTAATCATAGATCCTAATGCACTCTAGCACATTTTATTGTAGAGATAATAAAACACTGATCTCTCCAATATGACAAGGTTTTAAAAGCCTATTGTGTCTTGCACACAGGACATTTGCTTGTCATCTCATGCTACAATAAGTATACTTTAACTTTTCTTTTCAAATTATTTTCATGATAAAAGCAATCCCATTTTAATAAAATTTTTGCCAGATAGGTCTGCTTTGTGAAAGTTAAATCTATGGTATTTGTCATGATTCACGCTCTGTTATTATGGTTATGTAATGGCTTGTGAAATTTTCGCAAAACACTATGAATAACTTCATAAGGGCACTTATTACTAGCAAAGGCTTACTTTTTATAATCCTCATTATAGTGACAGCAAATATGATACCATTATGCAGAGTAACACTTGTACAAGAAGAATTACTGGCCAGTCTCTGAGGGGGCTGATAAAGCCTCCCCTCTTTGCCACTTTCCAGAAGACCCTCTGCCCCACGGGAAACATCTTCCAAGGATAATATCAGGATCTCAGCCAGTCAGCATGTGCTTCTGTTTTCCCTCTATGGGAAGCAGGGAGCATTAATCATCAGTAAATCAATGTTGCCATTATACAAAAGTTCTTTTCAGGGAACTACTTGTCAGTCATCCAGCCATGGGGCCAGAGGGCGGAAAACTGTTGATTTTAGACCTAAGGCAGAGGACAGTTGTATCCTGGGCTGTAATGATGGATTCTTTGGCTTCTGGGGCCTTTTACAGCGCTTTAGAAGAGTAACTGTTTTATATTTTGTGCCAGGTAACATAGAAAGAGGCTTCACTCCTCACATAGAACTCCCACAGAGACAAAAATCATGAGGTGAAATAATTTTCTCGAATTTGGACCAAATGTATTCTCCATTGCAAGTAGCTTGCACTGTGAAGAGTTACATAACCCAAATAGAAAAGTCATGCCTATGGCTGTTAATATATCATTTGCAGTGCAGCTAGGGAATTGCATGGTATTTTATATCCTTCATGGAAAAAAATTCTGTGGAAGGATCCCAGTGACTTACTGATTTCACATCTGATCCTGCATTCCTTGTTCACCCAAAACTTTTAGCACTGGGAGTTTCAGATATATAAGACAAACTTAAAAATGTGATGTTCACATCAACAAAGGAAAGGCTTGTTCTTTTTCCCCTTCCTTCCTTCCTTTTTCTTAAAATATTTTACACTACGTCATGTTGAAACATAACCAAATCAACAATACTAACCTATAAAACACCCTCAGGAACAATTGCAGGACTTGTTAGTTTGTGTTTTTTTTTTTTTTTTCCTCTGTGATTTTGGTATAGTGTGACAAATTTGCATTTTTTTTATAAACAGAGTTTTTAAAAATTCTGAGTTGAATGAATAATGTCATATGTTTATAACTATCAATAATCTAAGCCATCTGCAAAGGAATGGTTTTGCAAAAGCATCTCTTTCAGGACACTGTGGATTTTGTCACTGCTTGAGGTTTTGGCAAACCATCAATATCTCTGTAATTTTCTGTTATGAAATATAGGTTTTGACTGAGTTATTTTCTTTCTGTAGCTAGCTAAAGTTTTAAAATACTTCATGACTAACTCTGGAAATTCAAAGGTTAAGTTTTCTCCAAATTGCATTATTTGTATATTGCGTATTAGATAGCAGTAATTCAGAAAGGTATTATGCAAGTTATCAGTGAAACAAAGTTTAAAAAGAAAGAATGCCTGCTATGTGAAGTGGTCAACATATTCTTTATATTTGGCCTGAAAGGAAGAATACATCAACTTCAGGAAGGCAAACAGCATCTCCAAGTACAGATTCATTACAAATCACTGTTTAACACCTACAAAAAGCACAGCACTATTGCTAGTAGTGACAGCACATAAATTAAGCATATGACAATATACCCTGCCCAAGAAAGGCTTAGAAGAAGGAACTTTCTGAAGTTTTCTATCTAAGACAAGCAAATTTGTCACTTCCTAATTCTTTGATTCACAATTGAAACCTTGGATTCAAGTGAGGAAGATGATCCATGTTAAGCACTGGTCCATGAAAAGGAGCATTCTGTTGCTAGCAGAATTTGAATGTACAAACACAGTGCTCAAGTAATTCAGCATGTTAATTACTAATTGGGAAATTGCACCCACCTTTTATATTAGCAGTCATTTCCCAGACTGATGGGATATGGCATACAACTATGCTGGTACAATGTACACATGGGCTTTGATATCTATGTTACTTTTCACTCAAGACAGAATATACATTTCCACATTCTCAGTGCCTTTTCTGTCCTCCTCCACTGATAACTCTGAGTATCCAGGAGACAGGAAACTCTGCCTCTTGTATACTGGGTTCTCTTTGGCCCCCTCTACGAAGCTGCTGCATGCAGGTCTCTCTTCTCACCGAAGACACTCAAAACCATTTTCCAGATACCAATTTAACCTTTGGATGTGTGGGTGTAACTTCTGACTCACACACAATCTTTCCAGAAGTATTTGAGCACTGATCTTAGGCCAATTGATAGTTATTTTTAGTCACCAAAGCGTAGACTTCAACATGAAGAGCAAAAAAAGCCAGCTAGTGTCAACAGAGAACAGGAGGGAGAACCCAGAACAAAAGCCTAAGAGATAAGACATGGGCTCTTGTTTATTGAAATCCTCACAGCATAAATTGTGCTCTTTGTTTCTATGTTCCAGCCCAGACAAACACAAAAGGACAAAGGAAAAGTTTTAAAATAAGGACAGAATGAATATGTCCTTCTATTACAACCTGTAGCTGAAACGGTTCTTCCCAAGTAGCAAAGTTATAAAATCCCCAAAATTTTAATCCAAAATACTGTGCCTATGCATCTACATGAGTTATTACAGTGTGCAAATGATCACATTGTCACAAATGTAATAGCAACAAAGTGCCCTAGAGGACAGGCACAGAAGAGTTCTATGTAGCTCCACAAAGATCATCCTACCAACATAGCAGGAAATGAAACAGAAGTGAAAACAATGAAACTCTAAGTCTATGAAGAAGTTCTGCCTGACTCATTTTACATCTTGTGATCTGTTACAGGAATTCTGCAACAAATTTTGTTCCCTGGGTACTGGAGCATTCCCAGTATGGGGGCTGTCCTGTATCTTCAAAGGCAGGCATTCAGAAGTCCCCTTAACAAACTACTACAAAACCAAGCAGAATGTGACTCATATCTGCGTCTTTTGCTGACCACTTGCCCCAGCATGAAAGATGAAGCCATTAGCAGGAGGCATACAGACCAGATTCTACTGCCCCATTCCAAAGAATATAGAAAAGGTACAATGTGTTACACGACAGGAGGAGCAATCAAATTGAGATGTTTACTCACAGTGCACAAGGTAACAGAAGGAGAAGTGAGCCAGTCCAGAAACCAAGTTACCAGTCCAATTCCAACCATACATTAATAATTGCCAGAGAAAGGCATCACTACATTCATCATCCTCTTTCCACCTCAATCTTGTCCCACCATTGCTGGTAACTCTGCCTGTAGCAGAGTCAAGGAGCCCTTACAATAACTGGGATTCCTACCCAGTACATCTACTTTGTAAGATTTACCCAACTCCGCTACAAGCAGAGTCAGCTCTTATATGATTAACTTGGAGACAGGACACCTCAGGAGGTATCTAGTTGAGCCTCCTGTACAAAGCAGAGACAGCTGTGAGATTAGATGAGATTGCTCAGGGCTTCATCCAGCCTGTCTTCAAAAGACAATGATGGAGGCTGCACGACCTGTCTGGCTAACCTGCATCAGTGCTTGACTGTCCTCACAGGGAAAAGCCTTTTCCTTTCATGCATTATGAACATCTCTTCTTCCATTGTCTCTCGTTTGTCAGTCATGTACCAAGTTTCAGTGACTATTCATCATACCCATTTCTCCTCTGTAGGCCAGTGCTATTTTAATAAGTGGACACTTTAATGAAGAAGCCTTTTCCAAAGGTGGGTTTTCTTTTTTGAAAATTTGCACTCAGCTCAGAGCCACATATTTTCTCTGGGATTTCCAGCATTTTAAAGACCAGCCACAGCTACCCACAGCTCCTCTCACTAGAAACTGAGGATCTAGAAAGTCAGCTCTGAGACTGGACATGATGCTGGTTCTTCAGATTGGTTTTACTTTGGAAATTCAGAAGCTTGAGTGTTGTTTAGAGTCTGTAATTTCTTTTGCTGTTCTGAAGAGCTGAATCCTTTCTTGAAACTTAGGTAGCAGCAACAAAGTGAGGAAGCCTTTGTGGAACAGCACTGTACAATTATCAGAAAAAGTTTGCTTTATTTTTTTTAGTATTCCAAATCCACTTGATAATTAAACTTGTTGTAATACTTTTTTTTCCTTCTAAAGTTCTGGAGGTACTGAGCTCTGTTCTGGCTTCCAGAGAGAAAGAAACTCAAGGATAAGAGGAAAAGGAGGATGTTAGTCATTCATGATGTTGCCTCAGCCCACTCCACACAGAAGTCTCATGGATCTGGGTGCTCAGCACCTTCATAAGGCAGGCTGCTGGAGCAAAAAGCACATCTGAAGGAATTTATGTTGATTTTGAAAGAGCAGAAAACAACAAAGGAACCAAATCAGGGGGAAAAAAAAGGCAACGTTGGCCAATATCAGCCACTAAATATAGTCCTTCGCTTACCTCAGTGCTTCTAATTCTAAGATATGCATTTCTGACTCTATCCGTTCAGTTGAAAAGGGAAAGACCACACCAGGATAAGCAATGAAAAGTGGTCAAACACATAACTTAATGACAGTGTATAGAAGCCACTACAAAAAAGCTAAGGGAGAATGAAACATTTTGTGGTGCAGCTGAGTGGCTGATTTCTGTACCAAATCCACCAATATTTTCCAAGCATGGACAACTTTTCTTGAAATTAAAATAGAAAACACAAGTCCCATATACCACAAAAAAAACCCTGACAGTTTAGTAAAGAGATGGAACCAACTAAGGAAATCTGACTGCATGGCACTTTAGGAAAAGGACAGAAATAGCTGCAGCTATTAAAAGTGATATACTGCTGAAATATTTTTGTGATTATGCTAAACGTCAATCCAGCTCCTTGAAAGAACTCTTAAATGGTTACTGCTTCATCAGATAAAAGCTACTTCACATGTGCGCTCCTTCCTTAAAAATACACTGAATGGAGTTACTTCTAAGTATCAGATTTGTACTTCTCACTGCCCTTTCGAGACATTTGGAAAAGACATAGCTGAGAAAGAGGAAATTAATAATCTATAAATCAAAATGCAGCCAATGTAGTAATTTCTTTTTGTTTTTGCTGCTATCATTAGACTGGGTGTAGGAAAGCAGAATTCATCAAACTTTCCAAACACAATGCAGAAGCCTCCAAATCAGAGAGTAACATTCAATTTAGTTTATTTGCATGAAACTAATATCCTTAGCTGCCTTTGCCCACCCATCCTTTCTTGAAATGATGGATGTTTTGAAGCTAAGGTCCAGATACCTCAATCAACTTTAATAACCCCTCTTTAGTTCCAGAAGAAAGGAAATGGTTTGCAATATCCTAAAATGCTCTAGACCCACTGATGATTTCTTTCCCTTGTATCTTCTGCCTCTATAGATCAGCTCTAACCCCAAATCTGTAAGATCTGGTATAAGTGCAGTGCTGTACCCCTGGTAACACACTCTTCTTAAAGGGAGGGCATAATAACTCATTCAACTAGCCACTTTAGAATGAAGACAGTCTGAGTTCTTATTTGCCTCACCAGATACGTTGATTCAAAGTTTCAGATACTTCTTCAGGTCATGTTGGCTTAGAAAGCTGAGATCAGTCCAACAGGAAACAGAAACAACATCATGGGCAGAGATGAGCAGTAGTACATAAACAATGGGCATTGCATTATAAATAATCTTCATAATTAATGGGTAATGTGATTTTTATTTGTTTGCTCAGTGAAAAAACACACTATAGACATATAAGTGCTTTCTAAGAAAGACATCAAGACCAAGAAATATCGTCAACACTACTCTATTAACCAGTAGTACAGGAATGTTCACATACAAGGACAGCCCAATATATTGCATAAATTGATACAGGATTGAGCTCATGTTGAGTCAAATAATCAATAACTGTGTCATACTATTTTCATTTCTGTCACCCCCACCTAAATGCAGACCAACAGTAGCTGAGAACAGCAGTGTGAACCACTGCTTAAAATTCTCACACCAGGCCAAGGGAGAGTCAATGTGATTTCCATGTCCTTGCTGGAATTCATTCCCTGTGTGGATGCTGCCAAATCAACCCAGCCAGGGATGACTCATCCACAGGGCTTCATAAAGTACTTCTGAAAGGCTACGGTTTCACTTTTGGAATGCAATGGATTCCACCAAGAGACAGTGACGCTCCAGCATGGGGGAAGAGGACATCCCTGACTCTTCCCTACAAGGACATTCCTAGTCTGCACTCTGCAGTATTAGCTGCATGCTCAATTTATTCCTCACTACCTAAGGAAAGCATTGAGTGTTCATTCCTTTGGCAAATGATATCACCCTTCCACTTTGGTTTTGCTTCTGAGACATTTTTTGCTTGCATAGGAAAAAAAATGAACAAATTGCCCAATCCCTCACTCTTCCTTGTTTTCCCATTTCTAACCTTGCGGTAAAGAGATGTATGATGAGCTATAGAGGAAAAAATCTGTGGAGTCCCAGCTAAAATACTGTCAACACATCTCTGGGTAAAGTAGAAATATAAAAACCCCAAAGAAGGGCAAAAATAAAACAAGTATAAGAAAATAAATATTCCACAGGAGAAGAGAGCAGAAGATTGTTCTGCTTAGAAAAGATTTGACAGATCACACGGCAGTTCACATGAATTAATGATTAAACAAGTCCACTTGGCTGACAGTAATTTTTCTCATAATGCATATTAACTAAAATTGAACCCAGTATTTGTAGCACAACATATTGTAGAGCTATGAAATTTACTACGACCTACACTGCATTAATGAGCCAACAACATAATTTGACTTTAAATCAGGCAAAACAGTAAGATCATTAGTAACAATAGGTAAGGTAAACATTTACAGAATACATCAACCCTCACACTTGAGGACTGAAATAAATGTTTTTCGCTGATTTGAGTTAGGAAAAAACATCGTAGAGTTTTGCATCATTGTCTGCTATGGCTGATAGACAACTTCAGATGATGACCTTGGTTCTGTCAACTTTCAGCAAAGTCAGTGGGAAAGCCTATAGTTCTGATTATGACAATTTCAATGATCTAATGTAAGATTACAAATAATCATAGAAAGAGGTATAGAAATTAAGGAATTATTTGGTAAACATCTCACTCAAATCTGTATATTATACCAGGAAAAACTTCACAGTTCCTAGCTTCAAGAAGATAGATACCAGATGTACCCAAGAGGTATCTAAAGTTCTGCCTGCTGAAGTTCAGCCAGCTTGTAGCTGTCCCGAGATGTTTCATTGATCTGTTGATGTTATCAGAACTCCTGAGTCGGAATTTCTTACAAGTTCCTTAGAAATGGCTTCATAAACCAATTTATTAATTTGGCTTCTTAGAAGTGGCTTGCATGAGTTCCTCAGCAGTCACATCTGAAATGAGCTTCTACTTGTCTGTATCCTGCTCTGTGAGCCCAAAAATTGAAAGGCTAAAGGTGTATTAGTCAGCACCATATAGTATTTATTAAAACAACATTTTTATAGAAAGTGTTTGGGAAGGAAAATGGTAGTCTATTGGGAAAATACACTCAAAGTACTATGTTTGTCCTATCTGGGCAACCTAGCTTTAATGATAAGGTGTGTGTTCATCTCTGGCTGCTGGGCGGGATTGTTATAAAGTCGTGTATTGCAGAAGCCAAACTAGGCCTGTCTCACAGAAGAACTAGAGAAATGACTGAATCAGGACTGAATAAGGCAATGTTTCTTTTGCAAAATGGTAATATAAATTATATGGGCTGTCTAATAATACAGTTGGTTTTCACTGACAAACAGAATAATATGATGACCTACAGAACTGAATTCCAGACTCTGAGCTAAGTTAATTTTTTTCTTCTTATTTTCCATCTGAGTCAGTTAGAACAAAACCCGTGTTCAAGAGACCAAGACTCGTGCTTTTTGCTTCCCCATTTAAACTTATGTGGGTATCCTCAACTGATCTGAGTTGCAGAAGATATTCCATGTCAGAAGCCCCATAATGGTGGTTCACACATGATTACAACTCATAACAGAATAATAATGCAAGTTATCTGTGGACAGTTTGGCCAAGAAAACAAACATTTCTTGTGGACAGAAGAACCAATTTAATTTAACTGAAAGTTGGTGAATCCAGGATGTATGTGAAAGCACAGTGCCATATGTGTCTCTCAATTCACAGATTTTAAGGTTCCAGTTCTAAAAACGGGCACATCCAACTTAATGGGAGAACTGGACAGAAGCTCAGCCAGGCCAAATCTCTGTATACCACTTTGTCCTATATGTGTTTTTCTGTTGGAGAGTATAGCCTGTCCCAGTGTTTTCAATTTAATGAGTCATACCTCCCCTGTTTAAGCATACCTACTTTTAAAACTAGATAGAATTTTTAATTAATGGAACATCTTGTTATGTCTGTAGTCAAACTCCTCTTTGTGTATTCAGAAGGGCTACTCTGAATCTGGTTATTATCTTGCAAAATCAATCTAGTTTCAGGATTATTCTTCCTGAAAATGCAGTGGGCAATCTCTTCTCTTGAATATTTTGTTTAAAACATTAAGCCGCATGTACATCCTAGAAGAATTTGAGCATGGGATCTGAGCTAAGATCTTAAGTGGTCTGAAAGAACACATCAGTCTACCGAATATGATATCCAGAAAAGTAAAAGGTCTCATTTCAAAGGTAATACATACACACACACATATATATGTATATAAATCTGTATTGCATATTTGCTGTGCAGGCCTAGACTCCTTGAGAAGTTGTTTTTCAGTACAGCAAATTAGAAAAACGTGCCCAGAATTAAAGGTTACTTAATCGGGTTGAAGCCGTAACTTCAAATCCAGCAACTCCCTCCCGCTATGTTACATCTGATAATGCACCCAAGTCCAGACATAAACTTAGTTCAAAAAGATGTTTGGTCCTTGAATGTAAAATGACACTTAGCTTACACAATTAGCCAGGTAATACATATCCTTCCAAGAGAAGCAATTTTTACCACAGAATAATCTGCATTTTACTAATCTCTGATTGTTAAGCTTTACTTGCTGAAACTTTTCCACATGGCTTTTGAATACCGCTGTCCTGTATTTAATTACCACTGGAGGATATTAATGAAGAGGCTGGAAATGTGGCCCAAACCCTGTTCCACAGTCTGGGCAGTTTGATGGAGGTAGAGCCAATGAGCAGAACATTTCTGCCAATAGGAGGCTGTCCTGTTTCATACACAAAAACAGTGGCAAAAGATGAGTAAAGAGACCTACAGAAATAAAACATTAACTATTTTTGAATTGCCCATAAAATTCCAAAATAGTATGGTCATGAAGTTGCAGTGAATGAAGAGAAACACTGGTTTGCTAACTTAAAGGACAGTCAAACAGGAATTGGTGGAGTAGTGCTTGTAGTCAAGACCATTTTATCAAGCTGTAAGACACATGCTCAGAAATGCAAAGTGTATTTCCCAGTTTTCAAGGCAAAACATGATATTGAGCGGAACCAAGGCAAGGGTAGGCAGCTTGGAGTACAGAGGATGCGTGGAAGCTAATGTGGGTGGGAAAGCATATGTTGCTGCCTGGATGAGGAAGTGGTATACCACAGTTACTTCATAAGTGCAAGGGCTTTATAAACTGAATCTCCTAGGGACTGTTTTAAATAGATAAAGAATGACACACAGCCCTGACAGGCTTTCAGTATTGTTTGAGAAGGCTGGTTGCCCTCTGAAAACACTGGACTGCAGCTTGTACTTCTTCAAAAAATGCCTGTTTTTAACTTCAGCCTCTTCATATAAACAGCATGAAGATGAACCATGTAGTAAACTCTGTTTTCTCTAGCATGAAATTAATGGCTTCCTCGATCTTACCTGACAATGGAAAACATATTCTGGTGTGGTTTTCTTGAACTTCATGTTCCATACCAAGGCTACCCCATCAGGCTCATGTGGAGCATCTTCATTATTGTTATAAGATGCAACCATCAACTCAGGATACTAGAAAGAAAAAGCAAAATAAATAAGATGGATGATGAAGAACCTGTGCAAAATCAGATGATACAGAAATGATCTACACTAACTGTGCAACATCTGGTTTTAATTATAATACAAGCTAGTCCAATCGTAGTATTCAGCTTCATTTTTGCTTTATACTTTACTCATCCCTGACATCCTTAAAACCCCTGCTCCTTGCTCAGATCCCACAAAGGCAATGTTATTTTCTGCAGGTAATTCTGAGAAAAGACAACTAGCAGGAGATTCATAAAAGGAACATGAAGCAAGGCAGAGGAAAAATCTGAAAGCTTGAGTAATTTTAACATATTTGCATAACCATTTCTTAGTTGATTTTGATAATAAATACATTATGACCATAGTCTTGACTTGCTTTTATTCTGAAACTCACAATTTTTTCAGCATCCCTGAAAACTATTCTTTCTTATTTCATTATGTATTCTTCCTATTCACTTATGCGTAGAATCAACTTTAAAGTTCTTCTTGATGATTCAAATAGCAAACAAAACAAACATATTCTTCACAGAAGCTCAATTTTGCAAGACACTGAGGTAATCTTGTAAAGCACAGGGTGACCTCGAATTCCACTGACTCAGTAAGACTGATGCAATAAGCGCTCCCAAATCAGATCCAAATTTTCTTGTGCACTCATTTTCCACTGATGTATAGAAGTAGACAGGCAAAACACATATATATATATATACATCTCTACACGCACACATAATATCATATATGACCAGTCAGATTTTCACATTCTGATCTTGTATCATCTCAAAACACTGTAAGAAGTACTAATTTGGCCACAAAACATCAATTACTTTTGGCTTATAATATAGCACCCAGTCGTCCACTCTCACATTTGACACTAGGTTCCTCTGGTAGCCTCTGTCTTTCCCTCTAAATAGTCAAAGTAGGGCAGTGGACCTTATGGCATGTCCAGAGAAGAGCACATGGCTTCTGCAGACCAATGTGCTAGCAGCCCAAGCTCCATGGGACCTTCGCTCTCCTCTTTTAAAGTAGGAATGCTTTCCCTCAGAATTTCTGAATGACTTCCACAGGTCACTGTCACTTTTTGTTTTTCCTAGGGAAATTCCAGTCAAACTATTCACAGCTTTATAGGGGAACAACACAGCTGGTAAAGGAAGAAGGACAAAGAAACTGCCAGTAGTGCTACTGGCAACTTTGAATTCTGTCCAAACCAGGTATCTTAAAAATTAAAAAAAAATCAAGCAACCATCATCTTCTGTATCCTTATTATTTGGGTTTGAACCTCTCTGCTCTCAAAATCCATGTGGAAGAAATAATGCAGCTCCATGGAGCAGGACCTGGGAGTCCTTGTGGACAAGTTAACTATGAGACAGCAATGTGTCCTTGTGGACAAGAAGGCCAAATGGTATCCTGGGGTGCATTAAGAAGAGTTAGACCAGCAGGTTGAAGGAGGTTCTCCTCTCCCTCTATTCTGCCCTGGTGAGGCCACATCTGGAGTGTTGTGTCCAGTTCCAGGGTCCCCTGTTCAAGGGAAACACGGAACTACTGGAGAGTGTCCAGTGGGGCTTAGAATGATGATGAGGGGACTGGAGCATTTCTGTGATGAGGAAAGGCTGAGAGACCTGGGGCTGTTTAGCCTGGAGAAGAGAAGACTGAGAGAGGATCTTATCAGTGTTTATCTAAAAGGGGGGGAGCGGCGGCATGTGTCAAGAGGATGGGGCCAGTCACTTTTCAGTGGTGCCCAGCAACATGACAAGGTGCAGTCGGCACAAACTGGAACACAGGAAGTTCCATCTCAACATCAGGAAAAAAATTCTTTACTGTGAGGGTGATGGAGCACCGGAACAGCCTGCCCAGAGAGGTTGTTGTGGAGTCTCCTTCTCTAGAGGCTTCCAAAAACCACCTGGACATGTTCCTGTCTAAACTGCATGAGGTGAACCTGCTTTGGCAGGAGGGTTGGACTAGATGATCCCCAGAGGTCCCTTCCAACCCTCACCATTCTAAGATTCTGTGATTCTATAAAAGTCCATAACTATAACTTTTGCCATCATCAGCTGTTCTTTGCCATTGTGTTTACACTTCCATAGATAACACATCATGGGGTTGATGATGTTCATGATTAAGCTCATGGTTCCAAATGAGCCTGGACCCACATGTGGGAGAAGCAGCAATGACATGTGGTCACCATAGCTGCCTCTTTCCCATTTGAGTGGGCTCTGACTGTGTTGTACCTATATCCCAGCAGATCCTGGCTGCTTCAACAGCTTGCAAGGGCAATTTGGCACCCAAATGGCTTGCATGGAATTTAGAGGATGCAACAGACCAACCACCACTTCTATGTCCTTAAGAACTGAGGGAGTCATGAAAGTGGTTTAATCTCACACCTCATACACCACCTCTCTCATCTGTGCCAGCCTGCCCCCCACTGCTCTCATCCATCTCAACTCTCTCTTCTTCCTCTTCCACGACAGAGACTGCAACCACTTCTGAACAACGATCTCACGTTCTCCTTTGAAACTTTTCATCCCACGTTAGCGCAGGTCCCTGTAAACAGCATACACAGTAGGCTCTTGTGAGGTGATCTCATTTTGGCTGAACAGGTTGGGTATCGTTCACATGAGCACCTGAACCCGCAGTTGGGAAGGTGCAGATACCTTGGCAGGCAGAGGTGATGCCCTACCACCAGCGTTAGTGCAGCCAGCTAGAGCATGAAGCACCAGTTTAGAGGCCTTTTGGGGGGGGCACGCTCCTGCAGAGACTCTGATCTTACTGGTCTCTGTGTAGGTTTTGCAATCACAGTTTATGCATCTGACTGGTAATTCAGTTTCAAGTTTACACAGACGCTGAGGTCATACCTAGCTGGGCAACACCTTTATGAGGCTTTTTGACTTTTAAAAAAAACAAAGTGCAGCACCATAAATCCATGCTAGGATTGCACACTTGCTGCTTCATTCAATCTACTTGCATTTACAGAATTTCAGTCCTCACCAGATGCCCAACTGTCCCATGACTGCAACTGAAAATAAGATGGAAATGGTGCTCTGCAAAATAAAATTCAAGGCTGCTGTCTGAGAGTCGGGAGGGAGAGAGGGCACTATCCCTGAGACTCTGGCTTTCTTGGCTTTACATGAGCTAAGACACCTCCTCATGGACAGAGCAAGGTGATCCCACTCTGTCTGTGCTTGTACTCAGTCTGTTGCGCCTTTCCCTTAGACCCTTGATGAAGCATCTAAGCTGTTTTCCCTTTGCTTTGAAAAAGAATCAAGGGACTAGTGGGTTAGCTTTAATGGCATGAATGATCCCACAAGTTTGGGACTGTATTTTGCATGTGACTGGGAACAGAATAACTTGCTTAATTAATGCATCAAGGTCTTTTGTTTGATTAAGCTTCTATTTGCCTCCAGGCTGTTTTGCAGCAACAGTTTTATCACAGAAATGAGCAGTGTGTTCTGCAGTTCCCATGATTATCCAAGTTATCCTTTAGCATACTGGACACTGCTGTGTCCTGGAGCATGGGTGAGAAGCAGAGCTAGCTGTTATGTGAAATGCCTCCATCTGGCTCCAGCTCCTGCCGCACCATACACCTCAAAGCAGGCAAGAGAGGAGGCAAGTCCCTCCTCCCAAGCTAGTGTGGGGCAGTGCACAGAAGCCTCTGCCCTCGCCCCCGCGCTCGCACGGAGTCGCTGCTGGGGCAGAGAAGCCCCGGCTGGGGTGCCAGGGAGCTCAGCATGAGGAGTTAATGGAGGGCAAGGCAGGAGGGGCCACCCTGGAACAAAGAGGTGGGAAGCAGAACAAGCCTGAAGCCCCAGGGGCTGAGCAATTACATTTGGCAGTGCTCTTCTGAGGCAGCTTTTTCACTTGCTGCCCTGGGAATACAGTAAGAGCTGCCTGTTAGGAAAATATCAGATAAGAATTCCATGTAATTTCCAGCCCCTGAACAAGTGAACAACCTAAGATAAGTGTTTCCTCAGGCTTATATTTGATTTCTGTGGAAATCCATATGTGCTTAAAGGCCACCCACATCACACCAGTGCATACCTGTTGTTAAGCTGATATTTTGTATGAAAGCAAAGGGATAAAGCCTTTATTTTACATGTGGGGCAAGAACTGGATATTACAAGAAGCCTCTCTGAAGCTAGTTATTGTTCATCACAGGCGGTCAGACAGTCAGACCTACCAGCAACACTTAGTGGAACCCTCCAACTCCTCTCCTCCCTGCTGCCTGCCACGTCCCCTGTGCAGTCAGCTGCCACCTTGCCTGAGAAGTACCCAGAGGGATGGAAGCAGCCCTGCTGCCATTTACAGGGAAAAGAGAGAAGGATGGCTGTGAGAGTCACTGTGCTCCTTATCCACTGCCTCTCTCTAGCCTGCATGCACCATTTATGTACTTGGGCTTAAACACACGCTGTGTCCACCTGCACATCTAACATGGTGCAGAAAAAGCAGCTGCTTCTAAGATTAGGCTAGGCAAAGCTTGTTCTCAGTACTAGGCTGAGCTACTTCTATAGCATCTTTGCTCCCTACACCGGCTCTGGACACAGCAGGGCATGCCTGAGGCTTTGTTTGGGGCTACCAAAGCATACTGGCTAGTGTCCTCCTCAAGCAGTTTCCTTATATTGTTTGTGGACCATGGAGCAGAGTCTCCTTGATTTCATTCCCAGGGAAACTAACTTCTTTGCTCCAGACTAGAACAGGCTAAAAGGGAAAAAGCGGAGAGGATGAGGGGAGCTGAAGCAAAACTGGCACCAAATGAATCTGACAGGACCTGTGATAATGTGTGTGTGCTAATCCCAGTTCTCCAAGGGAGCAATTGATTAACCTGGTTTCTGTCCTTTGCTGGTGAGGCTCTATTTGGTTTAGGAAGCTTAAGCAGCTCTACTGGCAGTTTTATTTTGCAATATGACAATACTTTGCAGTGTACAGAAACTGGATATGTTCCAGACACGCTGCTTTAGCATGTCCCGTGACGAACTGCAGCCTCCTTTTCCAACATTTGAAGAGAGGATCCAGTATTTTTTGAAAGACCTATTTTCAGTCTTTTCAAGTTGTTCAGATACTTTCATATTCTGAGTTTCAGTACATTAGAAAAATAAATTTTATTCCTCACTACTCTTATTTTTTTTTTTTATATTATTATGTATAACTATTTATTAAGTCCAGGGATAGACACTTAGTAAATTAATTTTAATTGGCTTAATTTTAAACCTTCTGTCTTAAAAAAAATTTCATGTGCTGAAAGAATGGAGGCAGAAGGAAAACTAAAGACTTTTTCATCTTAGTAGGTTTGTTTACCTATGGTTTTAATACAACATTCTAGTTTGGAATACCAGGCTCCACATCTTACCTGAAGAGACCAATCCATACAGGTGACAACACGATGCTTTGACCAGTGCTCATCATAAAACTGACGGTTAAAGGAAAGGTTGGCTCCTGCTTGAACATCTCTGTGTGAATGCAAACAAAGAGACACTTTTTGAAGTACCAGGATTCAAATGCTGTGAAAAGCAATGTGAAAGTTTCTGACTACTTCTCAAATCTCTGCCCAGCCTGGGGAAGTCTGTCACCCTGATTTAATGCTCTCACTGACTGTCTTTCTGATCATGAACTTGCACCAAAGAACAATTTTCACATCTGTTTCACAAACCCACATTTCTTGATTTCCCACTGACTTCCTGACTCTTCTGGCTCCTCCTGGGCCACCTCTGCCACCTTTGTCCCTAGGACCAAACCTGGCCCTGGCATTCAGTTCCACCTTTTCTAAATCTTCACCTCCAAGCTATAATCAAATCTCTCTTATTTTTGATTCCTGAAGTCTTAACAGCACCTCCTGTTGCGGTGTTGATGCCTTCTGGCAGCATTAGGATGGGCTGAAGCTCAGTGCTGGACCAACGTGTCCTCACTGATGCATTTAGCTGGTCACAGGAGCGATGCTCTAGAGTAACCTCTGGTAAGTAACTTCAGTGCAACGCAGCTACTGATTTGTCATGAGGCTTCAACAGATACGCAGCTGTTGAAATCTAAATACTTCCTCTGCTACTAATGAATTTTGTTTCTTCTACTCCGCTATCAATTGCTGAATACACAACCTTTCACCTCTTAAGTGTTTAAATTGCACACACTTTGGGAAATTGTAATTTTCATGCACACAATGCAGAACACAGTGGGATCCATTACAGGACTGAGGCAGTAGCAGAACATAAACAACAGCAGTTTGAATCTGTAAAAATATAATGATATAAGCACATTGGAACGTACACATGCACATTCACATATACATGTGTGCACACATTTATCTATTTCAATTGTTAACGTTTTTCTTCAGAAATTGAAATCTCACCCCAAAAAATTAAACAAAAAATTAAACCACCTGCATAATACATCAAAGAAAAAAACCCAGAGCAGTAAAGCATGAAACTATTTTACAAAATAATTTAGGCTAACAAAGTGACCTAAGCCTTAGAGGTTTTAAGTTTTTCTTAACTATAACTAGAAAAAAAAAAATCTGTTTAGTTTTAAAATTAAGGTTTCCTGGCACTGGAATTCTATTTAGGAAGGTTATTTTAAAAAAACAAAGAAACCCCAAACTGACCCATCTTTCTCTTCTACATCTCTGCCACTGTAGTCAAAGAAGATGTCTGAATCTTCAGCCAAAGCTCGCTCAATTACACGTATTGTCCGGTCAAAAAAAATCAGGAATTCTTCTGAATGGAGAACTTGCTGTTTTTCTTCTTCTGTCAGTTCTCTAGGAGGAGCTTGGGAAATGAATAGATGTGATTAGAACTATGACATTTCACCCCTTTCCCAATGAATCAACATCTCCAGTGGGCTTCTTTTGACATGAAAGCTTGCCATAGCAATGTTAGCACAAAAATCAAAGCTTTACTCTTAAAATCATGACTAAGAATTTTTTAGTATATCTAAACATACTCCTGTATATTCCCAGAATGTAGCACTTACATAGAAGAGATCCTATATCTTATATATTTATTATTCTGAAGTGGAAAATACTTAAACCCTCCAAATTAAATAAACTTGGTGTTCCTATTTCAGGAAATGGTTGTGACTGACATTTAGGCAATACCTAAAAGTAGAACACTTATGTAACAGGGGACCTGTCAGAGAAGCTGAAGATAAAATAATCTTCTTAATTTATACTACAGTTCTTTGTATTCAAAGGACTCACATAATCTCTCCCTTTGCTTCTTCACGTTTCTCCTTGGTGTCACTGATAAATTCTTTGCTGTAGAGCTTTTGTGAAGCAATAAAGTAAATAATCAAAGATATTCTCTAAGACAGCAAAATCAAAAGTATCTGCCCAGAAACCAGTTCCTTTAAGACGGTTTTATTCCTTGCAGAGGAATTTCAAGAGCCAGAGCAACAACTGCCACTGACCCATAGGCAAACCTGCCCTGGGAGGGGGTAGGAGCCATCTCTGGCACCAGGCAGGATAGCCTGGCCCCCACAAGATGAAGTTGCTCCTTTACACGTACACATAGATGCTGAACCTTTACTTCCAAACCAGTATTTCCAGTATGGGCATTTGTTTGAAAAATGCTCTCTTTACAGGATGCACCAATGCTATGTCTCCATCAGTTTAATGACCTGTTGGTAAATACCAACTCAAACATGAGTATTGGAGGGAAGGACATTGAGATGCTGCTATTGTTATGCTGTAAAATTCTGTTCTCAATATGAGTAGCAGGGTCATACCGATATCGTAGCAATGTTGTCTATCGACTATGCCTTTGTCTACATACTTTTAAACCAGCATTTTACTTATATTTCAGAATCACTTTATTTCAAAAAATGTCATTAGTAACTTCACATTTACACCAAACCAACCTCACAACTAGCTTAAATTCCCAGCATGAAAAGTTCTGTTGATATGATGGGAATTTTGCACCAAATTTATAAATTAGCTGCACAAACAAAATATCACAGATTTATTGCAAAATTACAGAGATTCATACTTAGATTTTAACTGGCAATCAAAAGTCTCCTGCATTTGACTTTACACTACAGATTTGAGGTGTTTACTTGTGAAAATGAGATTGCAGTCTCCCCGGGCCTTGTTGGGTTAAAATACCTGCAGCCGAAAAAGATAATTCAGTGTGGTGCCTCGGAGAACACTCCGTATACATCAAAGTTTAACTCCCAGCCCCCTCATACATATCTTATGTTTAATCAAACAACAAGTGACGCAGTTCAAAGTTGCAGATTGAAATTATTTTCCAGTTGCTGTGCCACACCACACAGCTTCTTCCAGCTATCAGGGAGATGTAGCCCTTGCTCGCTGTCTGATTTTCTCATGGTTAACCTAGATTTGTGAGCACTGGTTCCCAAGTACAGCGCCACCACCAGCCCCAGGGGCAAGGATGGATTGAAAGGTGCAACAGCAGGCAGGAGTAGTGATGTGGTCAGTGTTACTGCAGTGCTCAAGTCACCCAGGTTTCAGTGTACTTGCTTTCAGAGGACTCCTCATGGTTGGGAGAAGCTGTTAGGTTTGCCTCAACTGGTCAAAGTGTTAGCTCTGAAAGGCAAAATCTCTGTACTACACCTAGGCTGAATATAGAGGGAAGGAAAAACACAAAAGGTGGAGGAGCGATTTGGCCCTCAGGAGACAAAGCAGTTAAGAAGTTAGAAAACTTTAGCCTTTGATGATCTCCTATGGCCTTGGCCCTATGCCTGCTACCATCTGGTCCCTGTGGAGCTCCACACATCCAGAGAGTATCTACATCCCCCTGAGTAGCAGAGCAACAATTACCAAGGCAGGAGCACAATTTGCCTCTAGGTGCTTTAGACAGAAGCAATGCATGTGCAAAAAAACAGATTGACTAGCAAGAAGTACACACTGACCTATTGCAGCATCCGCTGCTGAATAGTAATTGGCACTAAAAGGGAACTCATCTGGCAAGGAAGCTTGTAATGAGGCAATACCCCACTGTCACCACTAAAGCATCGCTTTCCGAGAATCAAAGACAACAAGCATGACAATGCAGCAAAATGGCATAAAAGGGGAGAAAACAACTGCAAAGGCAACTGGAAAACTCATTTTAAACTGCTCCAAATGGTAAAAATTATTTTCTAAATAAAATCCTCTCTACAGCTTTGAAATATAAATTTATTACTCAGCCATTTGCTGACTATAACTGGCAAAGAAAATACAAGCAAAAACCAATAAAAAGGGAAAAGGCAAAATGTAAACAGCTTGGGAGCTGTGGAGTGTTCACAAGCAATGGAGACACATATGACTGCAGCTGTACCTCAGCAAAATCTCTCTTGCTGTTAGCAATGATCTGTGGGAGGCCAGCAGTCTATTAAACCCTCCTCTGCATCAGAAACACCTTGGTTAAAGATTGTAGGGCATAAATCAGCTTACCTCATTCATCTGACTGACACACCAGATGCCCCCTGGTGATATTAAGCTTCATATTTTAACCTTCTTTTTTTTCTTTCATTCGGCTGCCTCTGAAGTTTTATTTGAGGAAATCTCTTCTTACAAGAATGTTAACATCATTACTTTTTCCAGTGTAAAATATTGCTGTAACTACTGCGAATACATGAAGTATAAGCAAGAAACCCAAAACAGATAGGCTTGTTCTTTCCAATATGAAGATTTTCTAACCATTTATCTTTCAGAGCCATTTCCATTTTCCCCTTGTTCCTTCCCCTGTGTGTCCATTACCTTGAATAAAATAAAAAGAATCTATGTAATTTTCTGCAATTTTTCTTCCTATCTGGGAGCTTACAGTTTCTTTGATCTCAGCTTTCAAGAGACACAGTCTCTCTTCAAGAAAAACTCTGAGAAACATAAGTAGCTGCTCAAAGTATTTTTTGTTTTGTCACAGAGACCTGTGTGATATGACAATATCTTCAGGAATTCCCTATAAGAATACAGCATTTGCCTTTAAGTATCTCTTCTCCCTGGTGTAAGAACCAAACAAACTGCATCTAACCTTCCATGTCTAACAAAGCCTACTGTGAGGCTTAGCTTACCAGTGCAAAAAGTTACGTGCTTATTGCCTGGAGTGCAATGAAAGCTCCTGCAAGGGAAGATTTACTCCGCTCTTGTTTCTGTACCAATAATGAGTGATTCTGCCTGTGCTCTGCTTCCCACTTGGAGGAGCTGAACCCACCTGTAGTCCCACACTGCTCACCGTAGGAGGACCCATGATGCAGCAACCATATTCTGCCTAACAGGGCCACTGGGCATCCCATCTGCCCACAGACCCACAGAAAGAGCAGTGGAATCATGTATCCACAAGCAAAGTGCTGTCCAGGGGGCTCCAGGGTTATGAGGGCAACAATATATATATCAAAGAAGGCCTGTACTCATATTAATGTGTAATACTGTATAAAATAAAAAGGTATTTACATTTAAAACTAAAACACTGCAGGGGAAGAAAATGCAAGGTATATCTTTAATGAAAGACATTGTAAGCAAAAACGTCTGGAATATGTAAAAAAAATAGAATGTGACATGAAAACAACACATTCGTTCAACACTTATTTCTGAAAAAGAGGAGTGTGTTATTACTTAACGTGATATAACATGATCTTCAGAAATACCATATTTCACTTCAGATCCTTTGTTCACAAATTTCTCTGGACAAAGCAAAAATATAAACTGATATTACAACATTTCCTTGTATCTTTAGGAATGATGAAAAATGCTAAGATGAAAAATGCTGCAGATTTGTTCTTCTCTGGTAGAAGTAAGTTTGTAATGAATATAAATAGTTGTGATAACAGTGCAGGATCAAATTCACAAGTATTTAAATGCTAGTTTTTGAGTTTTCTTCCATGAAAGCCAAAAAGCTATTTAAAAACAAACCAAAACAAACAACGAAACAGAAAAAGACCCACATTTAGTAAGCATAATAGAATATAAAAAATATTCTCCTGAAGCCTCAGCAACTGTAAAATCCCGACAAAAGAAATGAAGCCTTTTAAAGGCAAAAAAAAAAAAAAAAAAAAAAGGAATAAAAGAACAGAAAGAGTAATTGAATGAAAGGGCAAATAAAACCAGGATGTAGCCCTGTTATGAGACCAGAGGTATAACAAGAGACAGAAGGATATTAGTAAAACGCTTTTAAGAGCTGTATTATTTCTTTCAGTGTGTACTTAAGCCCATGTAAACTGTAGATGTGTTGATGACCCAAGATAGTAGAAATGTGCAGCGTGAGAATGGCAAAGTGCTAAAGGACTGTCATCCTTTAGCACTTTGCCATTCTCACGACTTTAGTCCTTGTCTGCTGATAGCCTGTGATGCTCCTGTTTTTCCTGTGCTTCTCACTTTTATGTCAGGCTTGATGTGTGTCATACCCTGGTTGTTTTGGGTTTAAAGCACAAGTCCCTCCATGGCACAATTGCTGAACATGTAAAGGGAGATTTAAAGGTGCATTTAGGGATTTTTCAGCTCTGGAGTAGCAGGGCCTAAAGCCTTGAATCTGAAGCTGTGCCAGGCAGGGCTGTTGCCATTGACTACTTCTCCAGGGGCCACATTGAGCAACATCCTCGAGCACGTTTGTGCTGGGCTGTCAGGATGGGTCAGCACACCGAGCGCAGTGAAACCACGGTGCTACAGGCTATTAGAGACCTCAAAGAGATCACAGAGGCAAAGCCAGTGACCTTGGCATGCTTCTCCGATACTGACGCCTGAGCTGGCGAGAGCTAAACCAACTCCCCCACCACAGCCTCCTGCAGGGACACATGAGCCCTGTGCACAGGGCCAGGGTGAGAGAGAGGCACAGCAGCTACTTTGAAGGTGCAGATCCCAGCCTCGCTCATCACAGCCTTTCATGCAAGTTTCTGTGGATATATCCATGGCTTCAGCTAAACGCAGGTTGACGCCTACTCCCAAGACCCATCCCATCCAGCTGTTCATGTGGTTTCTACTGGCACAAAGAGGTGCCTTAGGTGGAGTTCCAGAGCTCTCTGGTGGTGGAAAGCCCCAACTCACTTCATGCCACAGTTTGGGACCAGATGCTTGTTTATGTTTATGTGGCCAGGAGAGACTGGGAACAGGCAGAGCCCAGCCCAGTTCACCAGCAGGTAGCCCACACTCAGCTCTTCCAAGGACAGTGGAGACACTATGCACTTGAGACATGGGTGACAACAGGCAGCCCCATGAAAGAAACACAGGGGGCCCCATGGCTTCATGTGCTTTAAATGGTCAACAAGCCAGGTCTTCACCTTCCACTCCAGGAACACTTCTGGGGGCTCAAGCTGCTCCTCTGCCCTTAGCAACTCCATGGCACCGAAGTGCTGCAAGAGGTTTGTGCCCTATTACAGGTGTATTGTGTGCCTTCTGGTGATGCTGAGACAGGTCCAGAACTAGAGTCAGACCCTGCCAACAGTCGTGCCTACTGAATAACCCCACCAAACCCTGCAGAGCGACTCTGAGGGGAGAGATGAGGAAATTAAGCATGCAATAAATGTCTGTCAAATTAAATTGGACTACCTATAAACGACAGAGTAAAGAACACATCACATTTCCTCTAAAAATACAATTCTAAAAATAGAGCACTCCTGTCCTTTTAGCTTGGGGATAGGGAGACTGAACAGACTGGACCGAAATTCTATTTTTAATCCTGACCTATTTTTGAATTATATTCATGAAAAATTTATCTGCCTTTCTGTCTGTGCACTTTTCTCTCCCTTTTTTTTTTTTTTATTACACTCCTATAACTCAAAAAAAGCCACGCTGATTTTTTTTTAATCTGTTAAAAAATGTGCTCCCTGAGCTGAAACCAAATTTCAGCCCAGAGCAAATTTTTATGGCTGGGTTATAAATCCCTGAAAAACAGGATTCATAATGGAAGTGCTGACACAGCCTTAACTACTATATAGCAGTGTGAATGGCGCCACTATAATATCTATTAGAGATTCTTTTAAAAGTTTGCAAAATATTGTCTTGCCTTGCAGAGAAAAAGAAGCCAGAGTACTTAATGCCAACATAAACATGCTTTTAACCCATTATGTGCTAATTTGCAGAAAAGCTATTAATTCTGAATAGGCACACAGAGTGCAGCACCGACAGGAAATGTTCTTCTAAACTCCTGTTTGCCTTGTAACATGGTTTTAATCACTTCCATGAAACACAAACGGTGGCTTCAAACTCTGAATGTTGCTCAGAACATGAGAATGGTGATTACAACAGAGAGGAAAATGGGATTTTGTTGGCAAAAGGGTGAAAGCCAACAGGGAGAGAATGGCACCAAATTTTAAAAAATGTGACTCTGTTCCCTGGCCATTCGGGGACAACCACTTCATTTGATTAACAGCATTTAACATCAGTCTTCAGCATGCCACTATTTTATCCATCTGCAACAACATGTACTGCAGGTCATATTCACTTTCTATCAGGCAATAAGTATGTTTTCTTCTTCCTTGAACCCAGTCAAGTGTTAGCACCTCACAAAGCCGGTTCTGCTAAAACAAGCTGTGCCTTGCTTTTACAGCCTGCAGTTTGTGTGTCTGAGACTAGTGCTAAACTAGCCCAGTTTATCTAGTATTCCTGGGGGGTCTGCTAGGCAGGGAAGGGGAACAGTACCCTGAGATTAAAACACAGCAAAGAAATAAAAGTGTTGGCAGTGGTGCTTGGTCAGCAAAGTACATAAAAGGCTAACTTGAAAGCCCATGGAAAAGTGAAATAAATCATTTCAGTACTGTATTTAGATTTTTTCTTCTTCTCTTCATGCAGGAGTGTGTGCTTTCTCTCCAGGTATAAGCACTAGCATTACTTTTATGTTGAAATCCATGGGCATGGGATCAGCTGCAAGCTGAGCACTAGAGGGAAATTCAGCAACTCAGGACAGTACTTATGGACTTGGTGCAGTGGTACCAGTTTTTATGGCTTCCTGTTGTCATCAGTAAAAGAGATACTATGTTAGGTCTGGTGAGGTTTGGGAGCAAGGGTAATTTTCAGGAAAAAGTAATTTTTCATATGTCTCCATGTTTCTTGCTCATGTCTTCAGTTTTGCCTTTGCAGACTCTTGTGTGACTCCTGTTCCTACTGTCACCACTGGTTCTGCTGCTCCTCTCTACCCACGGTAGCAGTGACTGGGGGCAATGGAACAGAAATAGAAGGATGAGGAGCAGGAGGAGTGAGTTCCCCCCTCCATGTTTCTACAAGGATTTAATGAGCAATGGACACTGCAGGATTTATGGCATGGGTGATTTCTATGATGCTCTTAAGAGGGAATAAAAATCAATTTATAATCAAACCAGCATGGCTGGTACTGCAACTCATTTCAGTGTGTGAGGATAGCGAATGTGAGCACTATACACCAGATTCAGATTTTTTGAACACTGATGTAAATCATGCCAGGCTCCCTTAGGTGAGAAAGGGGCATCCACTGCTATATTTACAGTTAACCATTTCATGGACTTCGCTGTAAAATGACTCCGTATTTTTCCTATAGTGAGATTATCTTGTGAAAAACAAAGCCAATGTCACAGTATCATCCTGATAATGATCCTCATAGCACAAAGTGACTTAGGCACTACCCGAGGAAGTAAAACCAAGAGATAGTTTAGCTTTCAAGAGCATAAACAGCACAATGAGCAGTCCTGGCAATACAGGGCTATGAAATGCTAGAGAAGAAGCTCATTTCCTCTCACACAGGTGCTGCTCATATCTCAGCTCTTTTCTACCACTCCATGCAGGGATGTGCATTGACTGTTCAAGGAAACACACCAGAATAGCAAATAATCTAGTAAATTCACAAATGAAGAAGACCAAATTTCATATCCCTCTTCTAATTAAAAAAGCTAGAATGGGCCCAAGAAAAGCAAACAGGAGACACCCAGCATATCTACCATGCCCAGTGCTGACATGTACCACTTCAACTTGTGCCTCTTGTCTGCACTAGAAAGAAGCAGTAACCTGAATTTTTGTCTCTTGTAACCCTGGAGAGTGTCTCAATTCAGATAAATGGATAGAAGGGCTGGTCTTGTCTGGCTTCAGCTTTGACCTGAAATTCCTATTAAAAATATTGATTTTGATAGTCAGCATTTTCCAGTGAAATGGTTTTCTGCTGGAGGACTCCTGACCACTAGGTTTAAGTTTACCTCTCTCAAGCAGGCAGACAGTTAGGGGCTTGAAGTACCTCTGAAGACCAACCAACTATATGGAGCCACTGGAATGCCTGGCATTCATGTTTTAAATCTTTTATGTAATCAGGCTATTAGAGCCAGAGTAAGCACCAGTCCTGGTATCCAAGTATCTCTACTTCGTTCCCAGATAATGAGGACCTGTATCTTCTGAACAGCCAAAGTCTTGTGCCTTTCCCAAGCTTCTCAGACCTACCAGCTGGGTCAGTGGGATACAATTTTCTGCTTTTATGATACTCTTACAGTTTTGAATTAATAAAACTGGTAACTGTTTCAATTTTGCAGTGTTCTCAGTAATAGAAACTACCTATGAGAATAACTACTTGCAGGATTCAGTCCTTTAAAGCTGTAAAAAAATCCTTTTAATTTTTTAAAGTACCTTCTTTCACTTCCTGCTTCTGGTCTTGATTTTCTGTCTCCAAGTCATCCTGTGCTTTTGGCTCCACCATCTCTTCATCATCTTCATCCTCTAAAAAAAAAATGAAGAAAAAGATTTGTGAGATTCTTCTCTTTAAAAGGGATGGAAATTGTGTATCTTTACAATTATAAACTGCTAATACTGATAAAGCAAAGTGCACAATAAATGGACATGTATTATACTGAGAGTGACACTCTCAGACATTTCCCCCCAGACTGCAAGATAATCTGCTAACACAGGGCACCTGCCACTTCTGCTCCCTGTGGCAACTTCCCATCTCAGATGTCAGCTGAATATGTCCCTGACCTCAGACATGACTTCTTGGATGGCATAAGAACAGATGCAAACATGTTTCAGCCTGGCAGCTACTCCACATCTGGGACACCTGCTATCCAGACACCTCATTTCCAATTCAATTCTCACCAGATTAATTTGTCTTTTGACCTACAGGAAGGGGTTAAATAGAAATATGACCTCAGGTCAGATGCCACTAGCAAGCAAACAAGCATGGTACAGTTCTGAAAAGTCATCACCATCAACTGGAAGAACACAGCAACCAAAAGTGGCATTTGGAGCTTAGGAACCACTCTTGCATTAATATGAATTTAATGAACACTAAAATTTGACACATGTCAGTTACTACTGCCAGATGTTTTAATGACCTTTCTTGATCTATGCAAATGCCTCTCTCCTTTCCCTTCTCTCCCCACACTCACATGTTCTTATTTTATTCAAAAGGGCAAACCCTTCATTCCTTGACGTTCCTCTGAAGTTATGAGGGTTCTGATTGTCCTGACCAAAACATAACACAAGCAGAGCTGGAAAGACAGTAATGCACCAAAATGGCTCAAAGCCTACCTAACCCTCACTACTTGTTCCCAGCTACAGCAACATGATTCGTTCTCCAGTGCCCAGGGCCAGCACCCAACCCACTCACACTCTTGAGAGGGTAGGGACGCCCAGCCTTCTAGATTTAGGTGAACTACAAAGACTGAAAATAGAGCTGGTCCTGAAAGAGTGAGTTAAAGTAATTAATAATTAGGAGTAAACCCATGGGCTATGGAGGAATTATTTTGGAGTGCCTCTGGAGCTTGACACACCATCAAGGCATAGGAAGCGGCACTGGTGCCCTGGGTGAGTCCATCACATGAGAGAACACATGTTGTCCTGGCCCCAGGGCTGCAGTTCCTCCAGGGCTTTCTGAGCAATTTGCCTGTCACCACATGGTTCCTCGTGACATGGCATTTCTCCAGGCTCACTCTCTCCTCTAATACTGCTGTGTTAACATGGCCTGGAAGTGGGCAGGGGACAACATGTCATGCTTCTCCAACTGCTCAGCTACTGGCACCTTCTCCTGTGTGAAGGCTGGCTGCAATCAGTCCTGACTTTTTGGGGAGATGTTGGTGCTGACAGGTTGCATTCAGCCAACATTAATGCGCAGCTGTATTTTGTTTTCAATAACATAATAAGCAACATACTATTCCCACCACTTTGCCTACCCTAGGACTTCTCCCCTCAGAAGCCCACAGAGTGCATGTTGCTAGCTGACGCCTTGGCTGGAGAGCATGGCTTAGCCACATACTGGAAGAAAGTGTCTCAGCATGAACAGATCCGCTTTTCCCTCTTGGGAAAATGAGGAAATCCCAGCATAATCTCCCTCTACTGAGCAACTGCAGTGAGGAGAAATGGAAAGCTTGGCTCCCCAGCCTTCAGGGAGGAGGGGTAACCATGTGAATGATGAATCTAGCATGGATGAATCTAGCAGGATGAATCTGGCATGGATGGAGATGTGTTTCCAGAATTAAAAGCACTGCTAATGAATGATACCCCTTTGTCAGGGATTTTTCAGACCGTGAAACTTGGAGTAGAGAAAAAGTACGATGCCACACTTGACAACTACATTTCCCTAGGTACCATCTACAGAAAAGATACAGAGAAGAGCTTTTAGAGATCCAGCCAGGGCATTCCAGCTCAGCAGGGTAAACACATTGCTATGTCCACTGGATGAAAGACAGGTAACCTCTTGATGTGGACAGCAGAGTGTTAGTGAGAAAAGGTCTTCTGCTGTACACACACAGGAGGGGTAAAATCTGGTCCTTCTGTCACTGGTCTGCGTCGCTAGTGGAGATGGGGATGAATGAAAGAGAGGGGCACTCCCTGTTTCCAAGAGCAGAGGAGAAGTGTGAGAAGAGAGAGGAGTGACTGGCAGAGCAGGGAGTGAATACTTTGCTAACCTCAGGTACACACGCACGCACAGATAGGATCGCAGCGGCGTACAGATCTGTGCATGCAGGCATGCTTATGGTAGATGCCTAATGAAGCCAACTCCCACAAGAGTTTTGTGAGTCTTGCACTACAAGTTTTCGCTCCCTAGAGCGCCAGCTCTTGGAGCCAGCTGTTTACATATAGATTTCAACTTCCATTTTTAACCTGTTTCCAACCTGTCAGCTTGTACAAGGAAGTCTGAGAAGGGGAAGGGTTTGAGAAAGCTTGCAAGCAGCAAACAAAAACTAAACCAACATTTAACTGAAAATCTTGGGATTTTTAAGGCAGTATACTATGCTTTTTATTGTCTCACTTGTAATTTGGTAATAGATAGGCACAATATGGAAAACTTGAGACTTAGCAGCGGGTGTTCATACTCAAGTGAAGCAAATTTACCCCTGTCCTCTAGAAGTCCTCTATCCTCCTGATTTTGGGTGTCAATGTGCCTGCCTATAGCTCATTCCTGCCTCTAAAGCAGAGTAAGTATGACTGGCTGAGGCACAGCCAGAGCAGGGAGGTGCACTGATACTTCAGCACCTATTAAGGCAGATATTCTTCACTTCCCTTCCTTCCTCTTCTGGGAACAATCAAAACCAAGTTTCCCTAGATTTCTCTAGATTTAATTGCAGCAGGAAAAATAAGTAAAGGTTATTATATTACTGTGAGGGTGGTGAGACACTGGAACAGGTTGCCCAAAGAGGTTGTGGATGCCCCATCCCTGGACTGTTCAAGGCCAGGCTGGATGGGGCTTTGAGCAACCTGGTCTAGTGGGAGGTGTCCCTGCCCATGGCAGGTGAGTGGGAGCTAGATGATCTTTAATGTCCCTTCTAACCCAAACCATTCTATGATTCTATTACAACACATGCCGTGCCTTTTTCCAAGGGCATACACATCACTGAATTAGTTTTACTGAGAAGTCAGTGCAAGAGTTTTCAGCAGATTAGACACAGTTCAGATGTCCTTATTTATTTACAGAGAAATGTATACACATACACATAAAAACTGAGCTAAAAGAATGATAGGGCTGTGAGCCAAATGCTAAAATGTTAGCAAATGCCAGAATTTGGATTGCCTGGGCATGATTAGCTCCTTCCCCCTCCCTGTGTGTAGGCATGATGACATCATTCTGGAATTTCCTCCCTCTTGAGTGCTTGGCCTCAATTTCTGGGTGCTCAGCAAGAGACACCTGGGGCCTGAAATGCAGAAATACTGAGAGATGAAGTCAACTGGCCCTGTACTTTGAGTGGAGAAAGTACTAGGGAAATGCTACACATGTGAAAGCTCTCACATCTCTCAGCTTTCACTGGAAGTTGTCCTTCCAACATTTTTGTCCTTTCTCCCTCTGTGCTTCAGTGCTTTTGCATGATGGCAGGAATATTGTGAAGGTAACAGTATCCTCACCCTGCACAGATGTGTTGCAGAGAGGTGTTCATAAGGATTTGGGGCACACTATGTTGCCGTTGTGGAAGCAACAGAGAAACAAGAGCTTGGAATGGGGTTAATGTTTTTCTGTGTTCAGTGTAACACTTGGGCCATGAGCACTAACACAAGATCTGAGGCCAGAGCACCAAATGGAAAAAGATAAAAAACAGAAGGGTTAAAAAATTGCTTCCCCTTTGACTGGGTGAAACAAGAATCTGTTAAGGAAAAAAAACCCTACGTGTTATAACATAATTAAAACTGTATCATACATTTTCAAAAAGGCTAATTAAGGATGCCCAGGAAACCTGCATTCTGGAATGCCAATGTTGCTTGTCTTTGCAATCAGAATGTTTATTTGCCATATTTTTATATTGTGCACTATTTAATGCCAATGTGTGCATATGCACACATGTTCATAGTACATACATTTGCTACTGTGTCTGAAGTATGGCTATGCATTTGTACGTCTCACTGTGCACATACACATACGTTACAGAATAATGGGAAAAGCCTCAGCATTCATTTTCCCGTGTTTTACTTAAATATGGAAAAGATACCATTTATTATACATCGGTTGGAGAATCTGTGAGCGTCTATATGGTTATTTGTTTCCACACGTGCCTACTCAAATTGGATGTGCCATTACAGTAATTGTCCAGGGAGATGAAGACACTTCTGTAGTTGCTGAACACAATTCAGCAACTTTTCCCTATTTAAGAGCTTATCTGACACTGGGAAGTTTAAAGAAATAACTTTTTAGCCGCTTACATGACAGTAATATCAGTCTTCTAGTCACATTTGGAAGCAGAGAGTTGCTACTAGCACCAGTAATGTCACACCCTGTTAGGAAGATTGAAATCAGAAACCAAATGTCTATTAAAGGAACCACATGAAAAAGAGCTAGTAATGAAGAAGTGTCTAGCTCCTGTGTAACACTTCTCCTTTGCAAATCTCAAAGGACTTTGCAAGAAGGCCAGTTTTATGCCCATTTACCATGCAGAAGCTGATGGATAGACCCACTCACTGTAGACCACTCAGTAGACCAACAGCTGAGTGAAGAACAGTGGCTTGGCTTCAGAGTGACATTGCGAAGTCCTGCCCAGTAAGGCCACCCTGCCTTTTATTGTAAATAAACAATTCCTCAGTGGAAACGATCATTAAATGCTTAGGTTAAAGATGTTTGTCTGCTGAAAGCTGGTGGAGCCATATGCAGGATTAATATAGACTGACATAGCTGGGACAAGTACCATTTCTTCTTAACTCAGAGCTTGGTGGCTGCCCAGGCTCTAGGAGGTAGCCAATCAGTCCTAACAGTGCTTCATTTAACACAATGAAGTAAAAGCAGAGCAATTGTTCTCAGTTTGTACTTAGCTTGAGCACTCCTGCTTCTGTTCCAGACCAGAACTGGTCTTGTCTGTCTAAAAGCTTGCCTGCTTTTCCCAACTACAGAAGTTGCTCTAATAAAAAAGTATGACCTCTTCCCACAAACCTGGTTTTATTTAATCTGTGTGTAAGCTACTAATTTTTGAATGTTGCCCAACTACTAGGTCCAATGAACCTGCTCTGTGCCTGGCCTTTGCCTCAGCCTCCACAAGGATGGATCACCACCCAGATCCCAGGCACATTCAGGACAAACTAGAATACAATAACTAGATCTGAGAGGACTGCACAACACTGGCTTTGGATTTTAATTCTTGAGATGAATAGTGTTTTGCTTGGGTCAAGATTTTCTTTGTTGGTTGTCTGAGTTTTGCCAGTTTTAGGCAGTTAACACTTGTACTGCTCAAATAGTTTACTAAATAGCTCAGGTTTTAAGGATTTATGTAATTACAGGCCTCTAGTCTGCTAATATATGTATCACCAGTTAAAGAACAGGCAGCATGTTGTGCATTCTCCTTGGGTGGAGTATTTAAACCTCCTCAGACCTGCACCTCTGAGACTAGCTAAGTTGGAGCTTCTGTGTATTGTTTTTAGTACTGACAGCTATATTGAATTAGAGTGACAGCTCTGTTTTTAATTCTGGCTAGGTACAAATAATCCCTTTATTAAGGACATATTTTAAAAATAGCAATTTAATTAGCATCACAATTATATATTTTATTGCCTGAGTCACCAATATATGAAAAGCCAGTGGGTTATTATAGGGGGTATATATCAGCATTGGCATTCCTTCGGTGCAGGAGAAGGATCAGCCATGCGTATGAGACATTCAATATTATCCAGTGTCTTCACAAGAAGCAGACTTGCTATGTGCAACTATGAAATACCAGAAACTGTTGTATTGCTTTTATATTTACAACTGTTCAAGTTAATTTTGCTGTTTCTGTTATGGAAGAATTACAAACTGAGCAAGGATAGATTATTTGTTTTTATGCTGACAAGCTTTGATCAAACACAGAATCACAGAAAGGTAGGGGCTGGAAGGGACCTCTAGAGACCATCTAATCCAACTCCTCTGCTAAAGCAGGTTCACCCAGAGCAGGTTGCACAAGATCTCATCCAGGCAGACTTTGAAAATCTCCAGAGAAGGAGACTTCACAACCTCTCTGGGCAGCCTGTTCCAGTGCTCCATCACCCTCACAGTAAAGAATTTTTTCCTGATGTTGAGGTGGAACTTCCTGTGTTCCAGTTTGTGGCTGTTGCCCCTTGTCCCATCACAGGCCACCACTGATAAGAGTCTGGCCCCATCCTTTTGGCACACACCCATTTAGGTCTTTATAAACATTGATAAGATCCTCTCTCAGTCTTTTCCAGGACAAACAACCCCAGGCCTCCCAGC
The DNA here is from genome assembly GCF_000691845.1 of Merops nubicus. NCBI lineage: Eukaryota > Metazoa > Chordata > Aves > Coraciiformes > Meropidae > Merops > Merops nubicus. Next base: position 42,636 of record NW_008603631.1, on the reverse strand, counting down.
CTTTCCTCATCACAGAGATGCTCCAGTCCCCTCATCATCTTTATAGCCCCCCCACTGGACACTCTCAGTAGTTCCCTGTCTCCCCTGAACTGTGGAGCCCAGAAGTGGACACAGTACTCTGCATGTGGCCTCACTAGGGCAGAGTAGAGGGGGAGGAGAACCTCCCTCAACTTGCTGGCCACACTCTTCTTAATGAACCCCAGGATACCATTGGCCTTCTTGTACACAGGGGCACACTGCTGTCTTATGGTTAACTTGCTGTCCAGCAGGACTCCCAGGTCCTTCTCTGCAGAGCTACCTTCTAGCGGGTCAGACCCTAACCTGTACTGGTACATGGGGTTATTCCTCCCCAGGTGAAGGCCCTGTTGAACTTCGTTACGCTCCCCTCCACCCAGCTCTCCAGCCTGTCCAGGTCTCACTGAACGGCGTATCAGCCACTCCTCCCAGTTTTGTGTCATCAGCAAACTTGCTGAGGGTACTTGCATTCTGTCCCTTCACCCAGGTCACTGATGAAGATGTTGAACAGGACTGGACCCAGTACTGACCCCTGGGGAACGCTGCTAGCTACCAGCCTCTAACTGGACTCTGTGTCACTGTTCACAACCCTCTGCACCCTGTCATTTTGCCAGTTCTCAATCCACCTCACTGTCCACTCATCTAGCCTGTAAGTTGGATATCGCTGGGATATTATCCCAAGAAGGACTTAAAACACTGTCTTTCCTTTTTGAAAACATTCTTTCCAACACTAGCAAAATATGCAACAAGCAAAGGAGCAGATACTTTTTCAAATAGAACTGCTTGACATTTCACATTTTTGAAAATCTATGATCTGCAATCTGGTTGAATGACCTGTTTTTCATATAATGTAATTTTTTGAAATATGTCCAGTTTTTTACTTTCATCTTCTGACTGCCCTTTGAAGCAAGAAGAGAATTAATTCATCAGTGGATTTTGTTTGCAGAGTGGGATGTGAGACTGGACGTACACTGGGCACACGTTAGTCATCCCAGATGGAAATATTCTTGCATGTGGGCTCTTCTTGGCAATAGGCAGCTGCCTCCTAACATGTGTTTCAGTTAGCCAGAGCAGGGAAGACTACTCAGTGCTGAACACTGAAAAAAACCAGAGGTGAACAGATTTGGCCTAAGCTCTGTGCAACAGGCTACAAATTTAATATGAGAATTCCATGTGAGCCTGAGCTTGCAAGCATATTTGCATGCAAGAATCATGCACACAAAAGGTATCGCTGCTCCCTACTCAGAGGGATATTTTAAGTATGCACTGCAGGAACATTAAAAAGTTCTGTGTCATCCTTCTAGATTTCCCCATCCCTGATACAGCACATTCTCAACACTTATGAACTAGTACAGAGAAGCTGTGCTTTCTAATGGCCATCAGCTGAAAAGAGAACATTGGGAAAAGAAAGTAAAATTTGATGAATGAATGTCTGAAACTATCATATGGCCACAGTTCCAAAATGATTTGAACAGAAGCATGTGACATTGTTCCTTCACTTTCCACCTATACGTTTCTCAATTGTCTGAAGAAAATGGTCTGTCTGCATATTCTTTGACTGCAGCTTTGCAAGACCAAGAATAAATCACAGGCCTACCAGAACAGACTGCCTAGCACCTTTAAACTTCCTGGGTTTTTTTTGTTATCTTGAAGTGCTGTGGTGCTTTTTTGCAAAAGAGAGTCCTCACATATTGTTAAAATACAGGGTGTATGAGTCATAATACTTTTACCAGACTCAAGTATATTGACTGAATATTTTTGAAGAAAATATTGTTTTAAAATCTAATCATAAAATAATAAAATGTTTCATACATTTATCACTTTAATCCAGAAGACTGCAAGGCACTTTTCCTTGGACTTAACATACTTAGCCTAAAATATTCCACAGCAAGTAGACTAGTAGTAATACACACATTTTAAAAGTGCAGGACTAAGAAAAAAAGCCCTAAATTTCCTTGTTTCTTGCAAAATGAATTGCTACTCTCAAATCTCTGCCACATGTAAGAAGGGTTTTCTGATCTCAACTCTTGTGTGCACCACATATCTCTGCAAAGCTTCACCCCTCATCCCATAAGGTGACATTGCCAGGCATCACAACGAGATCCCTAGAGTGCTCCTCTCAGGCTTTAACTATCCTTGTACCAGCACAATGAAGAAAATACATATTGCACCAAACACTAGCCTGGCTGACTGAGAGGAGTCATTAAGTCCAGAAAACTTATTCTGCCCACAGCATAGGCTGTGCCTGTGCTACTGCCACTTAAAAATTTGTCCTGAAATTTACTACACTTCCCTCTTAAAACAAGCGCCCTGTAAGAAATTTTTACTCAACATTTCTTTCTAAAGTTCTCCGCAACAATTATTGCATTCAATTACTGCTGATCAGAGGACTCTCAGCTCTCCTGGTGTATTTCTCATAACCATCTCCTGATCTAGGGTTTCACCACTCAGCTCCAGTCCCTATGCCTCTTCCTGACTTGTGTTTGCAGTCAGACTTCTTTTTAGTGCATTATGAAGATATATCTTATTTTTCCATTCTGTGACAAATGATAGACTATCACAGCCAAATGGCAAGAAAATGTCACAGAAAAATTTGGTTTACTGTAGCATTTCACTAAGCTCCATATGAAACTATGCAGATCTCCTCACAACCCTGATTGCAGACCTTTGTTCAAGTGTTAGAATCACTTTGTTCAAGTGTTAGAATCAATGCTTCAAAACATAATAATTTCTTTTTCAATTAAAATGGAAAGCTGCCTCTGATTCTTCAGGAAAGCATTTCTCTAACCCAAGAAACTGATTTTCCAGTTACTTGGCCTGAGCACAGTTTTCAGTTGTGGTGAGAGTCTCAGAATTCAAAGTGTCCCTTGTTTTTAGTTTCTGGTCGGTCTAGACCAGACATGGATTTTTCTCTCCTCTTTTGGACTGTTGCAACCTCATACTGGTTGAAAGTATTTTTCAGTCCCCAGAGAACAAAACTGCAGAGTACCCCACTGGAGTCATCATCTCTTCTAGCTGATTCCGTTTTCTCCTCTTCCTCCCTCCCCAAAGTTCATGTTCAATTCTTTTGTGCTTGAAAACAATCCAGTTGGAAGATGTAACGCAAAAAGAAAAGTAGAGAAGTTTCCTTTTCTTGGCCATGGTTAGGCCTTCAAATAAAAATGCCAACATGAAATAATGGTTGAACAGCAGAAGCCTTACAGCAGCATGTACAGACGTCTCCCTCCAAAACAAAAGAGCATAATTTTAAGATGTCCTGCTACAGTATAACTGTGGTGTTATCCCTGAGGAAGAAAGCAATGGAGACCCTTCCTTTCTGTGGATGAAGAAGAGGTTGCTAAACCATGCAGGTTTTCACAACCTCTGAAACCTGTAAGGATTTCCTCCTGCTGTGCTGCTGGAAGAAACAACTCCTGCCCTGGGAAAGGGCACCAAGAATTTGTGTATTGGGCCTGCTCAAGTAATTTTCCAGCACTCAGATCATGTAATAGTGTTAAATCACAAAAGTCTAAGTATGTTAATGAAAACCAGTCTCCACAACCTATGGCACTAGCAGCGACTGGAAACAAAAGCTGCTTTCACATTAAACACACACGTGCACACAGATGATGTGTCTGACCTTTACACAATGCCTGATTTGGAGGTCATTCACAGAAGACGGTTGCCTCAGCTGGGCACAAGGTGCTTAAAACCTTGATTACCATGTAGACCAAGTAAACTCTGTAGGATTTTTACTGTAGATGTACAGGGGCTAGGACTTCCCTTGTAGACTCCTTTATTCTAAGTGCAAATGACTTTATACTCCTCAGACCACCTATCCTATTTTTCACTGTGCTTTTGCAAGACTACAAAATCTTGCTATTGTGGAAGAAATTAATTCTCCACTTCCATACTGTGTCTCCACCCATGAAGCCATGCTAATATGCTTTAGGTCAAATTTTCCAGCCCTTACTCTGGGATTAACTTTTCCTGCAGGCATTAGCATGAGTTCTGGCCTTTCAGTGTTTCTCCTTTATTCTTTTTTATATTTTACAAAATAACATTTCAGTCTAGGGCCTCTAAATTAGCCCTATAGCTACATAGTTGTTTGCCTGACCATGGTTTAACTTTTAACTCCGCCATTTTCACAAATCTCTCTCTCTCTGGTCCATGGCACTTTAAGAAAGAAAATCAATGCTTAAGATGTAGTATATACTTTTGTAACTGAAAAATCGGAGAGCATGAATCTCTACATTTGTACATGAACCTCAACAGAGAGAAATGAGACAAGACTGCTGATGTATTACAAGGATAATTGGAAAAAAAGAACTATATTCCTAAACAGTTACCACAGCCAATACACAAAGACTCCTTTTTGTCTCTCTGACACACACATGCATACTCTGCTCAGTGCTTTAAAAGAAACCATTAGTCATATGGCAAATGCATTATACACAACCAAAGGTTCATTTCAACATTTGTCTTTTAAAAAGGCAGGTAAAACTTTATTTTATTAAAAAATTGAACTACAGAATAGCTGGCTTGAGGCCCTGTGAGTGTATGCTTACTACTTATATGGGCACTGGACAGACCCTGCTTAATTTTGTTTCCCACTGACGCCAGTTCACCTTAGTCACTGGTGTTAGCTCTGATTTGCATCAGTGTGTGTGAAAAAGGAATTCCTTCTGACAGTTTTGAACTTGCCCTGTTTTAATTTCAGTGTTTTTATCCTACCATGCTGGGAGAGTAGAGGCTTCTTCTTCTAGTGTCTCAGTTTCAGGGGTATCAAGGTAAGCAACACTCTTGACGGTGGGGAATCCAAAGCGCAAGCACATCAGCTGCTTGCCCAAAGTCAGCCCTGAAATAGCTGCAGATGGTGGCATAAACCCCTAGTCTCATGATTCTTAGGCTGATGCTTTAGCCGCTGCTTCCCCCAGTGCATGTGATTCAAGGCTCAGCCTTCATTATGCCAGACCAGACATTAAAAAACACAGCCGGTTTCCCCCAGCTGCTTGTTGCAGCCCATTGGTTGGACACCCAGCTCCCGGCGTGGCTGTCCCCGCTGCTGGGAGCCGTGTGGCTGCACACCCTCCACCCTGACCTTTCCCTTCCCCCCCACCTCCGCAGCTGCTGCACCCCGCTGCCCTCGCCTCGGCTCCTGACGTCCCACCCCAGTTCTGCTCCAAGCCTCAGTTCAAAGTCTTCCACCCGCCCAAGAGGGCCTCTGCCTTCCTCCTGGCCCCTTCCAGCCTCCCTGGAATCAGTCTTCCTGAAGCAGATATCAAAAATCCCCTATTTTTAATCTGGGGTTTTGTGCACACTAAGAGCTGTATTCACCTGCAGATATACCTGTTTGACACAGAAATGCCCTCTGATGTGGATTCACAGATGAATACTTAAAGATTTTTCTGAGAACCTGGTTTGTAAGGCAGTAAATTAGGAAAACAAAAACAAAAACAACCCAACAACAACATAACCAGCCTCCACCCACCAAAGTGCCAATTGCTATGGTTAAAGCACAGCTTATCCACTGCAGCTCAGAGAATCAGGTATGTTCTTCTGTGCTTAAGCTGAACAGACTTCAGTAGCTTTGGATGTCTGAACAGCCAGACTGCATCTGCAGTTGGAGTACACAGGAAGACGAAACTATACTGCAGTCACTGGAATAGGCTTCCCTTTTCCTGTGTCACAGTTCGGACTCATCAGGAAAATCTTTCCTGTGGCTACTTTGCATCTGTCACACTCTGGAAAACGGGTGCTTTGAAGTGCTGCACAACAGGCTGCCTCTAAATCAAAATCCTCCCTTTTCTCCCCAGAGGAGGTAAAGACCCTCTCCTCAGCCAGCTTTTGGGAGCTCTCGGCTACAGACAGGGGCGTTAAGAAAAACACATGAGAACAGAGATAAAACAAACTGGGTTATGCTACCTCCTAGTCCTTCACTTGAAGAAGCATCTTTGCACAGACTTTTTCATGAGAGGAAAACAGAAGAAAAGTTGCTGGCTTCAGCCCCTATGTCCTTTTGGCTGTTAACAGAGATCACAGCTGCAAAGTTTACATGTGTTTACTCGTGATGCCACAAGCCAGCCAGCAATGAGATTGTCATCCTGATCTGAGGAAACACAATGTGCATACATGCCAATGGATTTACCACAAGTGAAGCGTTCTGATGGGATAATTCAAAGCACATTATATTTCATCAGTTGACTATTCCATCTACAGCCGATCACAAAAGCCAGTAGCACTGGAGCAATATTTCATCAAAGAAGGTGCAGCTCCCTTAAATCTTTATCTTTTGCAAAATGGTGCAACTTTCTTTGTGGAAGGTGCGGGAGATTAAAAAAAGCAAAATGACGAGACAGTTCTGGCAGTATCAAAATGGCTTGTTTTCATGTCTTCAGAACTGATTTTTTGGGGCTTTCCATTAAAAGGTAAGTCACATATTTTTATATTTTAGACTATTTTAAAAGACAAGATAAAGCAAATCAAAATGAGAAGACTTGGATTTAGTTAAAACATACATGTGTTGAGTGACCACACTGGAAAATAAGGCAAAATTTTACTTAAGGTGGAGTTCTAGTACCTTGGAGCCTTCTTTCAACTTGGAACAAAATTATATTTTGAAAATTGAAATTTCACAGCACTGCATGAAGAAGGGATTTCTTCTGGGCCTGACTAGTGCTGTCACTGCCTAAGGGATGCAGTCTTAGTTAGGTGGGGATTTAAAAATCTGATACTAAAGCAACACAGAAGCACACACAGGGCTAGGAGTAAGGGTGTCTTTCATCCTAGTAATGGCAAGATCTCTTTTCCTGTGATCTGAGATTCCCTTTCCTCTGATTTTAGGTTAATAATTTCTTTTAGACAGGACAAACCCAAAATCGTGCTTCCAATAATAAGTACCTGAAGGCAAAATTCATATCCATGTCCAAAGAACAGGATGACAGACATTGGTAACAAATCTAACTGGTGCACATTTGCAACACAGCCCAGTACACCCGACAGTGCAAATATTCAGAGAAAAGAGACAAACAGACATTTATAGCTTTTGAGACCTGATCCTGACTTCTTTTTTCTGCATGCGGAACTCCATATGGATGGAACAAATGGAGTATGAAGCCAGCTACTGATCTGTCTTGATGGCCCTTGCATGGAGAAAGAACTGCCCGAGCAAGTCTGACAAGCTTCTCGGAAACCTTTGTCTTAGTCACTTGCACAGTTACATAGTTGGATAAAAAAGGAAAAACTACCACAACAGAGGTGTTTGCTTTTGGGGTGAGCACTGGGGGTAGCACTAAATTCAGCAGCCACAGCAGAACAAATAGAAACTGTGAGCTTTCCATCATATTAATGAAAATTCACTCAAAAGTTAGAGAGTAATGTTCTCCAAGATGTATAATTCACATAAGCTGTGTGATTCAAACATTCATGTCTCCATGCCAGCTCCACACCACCTCAGGATTTATGTTTTATTTCAGTTTTCATCGGACTGCTCATGAATGACCAACAACAAAAGAGCATGTGTGCATTTTCCTCTTTCACAGGTCCCTGTTAATGAGGACTCTGTTGCATTAAGACAGTCAAGATTGTCTCTGGCAAAACGTGTTGAACCAAGGTGTTTGTGCCTGCATAAAATTAAGCCACAAGTAAAGCACTTATTTCAGTCAGCAGATTTATAATAGGAAAATCCCAGCATGAATGAAGAGTTAGAAGCCCTTGTTGTAGCCTTTTTCATAAACTTCACCTTGATTTAGTATCTCAAACAAGTAGCAGGAAAGACTAACAGCAGAGGTAATCCTATCATCTTTTCTCCAACAGCACCATTCCATCTTTTTGACTTCCTCATGCTGCTAACACGAATTCAAATCATCTGTGTTTAAAGTTAAATGCAGTGATTGACAGATCTTTGTAGTCTCAGTCCATACGGAACATTATTCTAGATACCTATCAGTTATTACTACAAGCCCTGTCTGATATTCAATACCTACAGGGAAAATTGTTTTTAATGGTGTAATATCTGATCTATTTTGAAAGCTATTTTAAAATAAGAAACTAAGTATAACCAGGTGGCTAAGATCCAGATGGCTTTTTTTATGGGTTGGGTTTTGGAGAAGAAGGTAGAAGATCAGCAGAACTTTTATACTGAAGTAACAACCATGATTCAGAACCAACAAAGAACAAAAAAGGCATTTTGTTTTGATTTTATGACATTAATTTCTATAAAAACACTTATTCCAGTAAGACAGAATACAGGAAAGTTTAGAGGTTTGCTCCTGACTCGTAGTACAGACTCATGACGGTATATGCTCCCACTTCCATGAACATATGTCACATCAAAGCTCAGATGCTATGTTACAAAACTGGGAAGATGGAAGAGACCTCTGGGTGTACTACGTGTCTTAATATGGATACAAATGCAAAATGAAATAGTGAATGCAGTGGTCAGACCATCCACTGTGCCCAAGGGCCAGTAATGCAGAAAGATAGAAGGATGTTTTCTCTAATGAATACCCTCTGAGCTCAGCTGCCAACCCCACTGCTGTGATGCAGTTAAAGCCTTGCTGCTCCTGATCACAGCATTACAGAATAGGCTGCTTTAGGCACAGGAAGATCAGCCAGTTGGGTAGGAAAGCACTCCAGTCAATAGCCCTGCACTCGCAGGGAGGAAAGTGGAAGCATTGCCCTCTCATGTGGGCAGCCCAGCAAAGGTGGACGATGGAGGAGCGACAGTCAGGCAATGTCAGCTGGTGCCCATCTTCAGTTCCCTGAGCTGATCACTCCACTCTGAGGCAGGCTCTTCCCTGAGCCTGTCCCAGCCTTCCCCACCACTTGGTTTTGCCACTGAAGAATTCTGAATCAGTTTTGGCTGACAGCGTCATGCCCTCATTGCTTTCACCTACAGCACTGAAATGTAATAGCAGGGAAAGAAGTACAAGAGAAGAAGCCTGGTACAAACAGCAGGCAGGACACTGACCTCAAACTCCACCACTTTTCAGAGCTCCTACTAACATGACTGAGATCACACCCAAATTCTTCTGACACTAATAACTTTGTCCTCACAGTTAAATCAGTCTGAAAACTGTTAGACAGTGCACCTCAGCTCAAGAAAGTCTTTCCTGGTTTTGTGACTTGGATATGAGGAGTGAGTACAGCTCAGTAAAGTACAGTGAGTACATGTAAACCATGATAGGAAAAGGATAAACAAAACTGGGGAACGGAGCTTGTGTGTCTTGGGTTAGATGGATTAGCTTGGGCAGTGGAATTCCTGGTGTCTTTTTCAAGATCTAATTTTTCCTTGGTTGTTGCTCTGTGTGCTTAGCAATGAAAAAAGAAGTACAAAAGAGATGAAAATATAGACTTTATAAAGCCAAACTCTGCTCCCTAAAATCAATGGCAGTAAAGGCATCAATATTTTGGCCAAATTGGAAAGTCATGAAGATGTGCAAATTCCATCAGCAGAATGACAGCTAAAAATAACTTCACATAGAAATGTCCACGGAAGCTCATTTTTCATGCACTGGGCAAATAAAATATGTTTTTTTGCATTCTCAGTATTACTCCATTACATTATGTGGGAGCCTGAAACACCACGATGATTTAAATAAAAAGATCCTCCCCTGTTTGTCAAGTTGTCATTTTTCCATCTGCAAATAGTGAAACATAAACTACTCTGAAAGGGAGAGAGATGGAAGGGAATGTGTTCCATGGATCTGTGGAGAACCACATAGAAACATATACAGAAAAAGAAGCTGCAGCATGGAGCACTTCCTGACCTCCTCTTGGCTACAAGTCTAAAAGAAGTCTCCAAGGCAAGAAGCATGAAAGAGCTTAAACAAGAAACCCTTCAGAAGTACAGCTCTGTGCTGCATGAATACCACAACACAGGGAAAATCTGCTGTGTAGGAGTACAGTCCTCCCACTTGAAAAGAGCTGGTAATGCCATCATGTCACGGAAAGATTTTCTTCATGACTTTTGTGCATTGAAGGCATTAACAAAGTGAGAAAAGTGTGAGCTGACAATTGTGTGAAAAGAAGGGTTTCTTAATTACATTGTGAAGCACGTCTCATTTAAACATGCAGCAGAATTAATATTAAAAGTACACGTATTCCCATATAAATGTTTGCAAAATCAGTGCAGGTTAATCTAGCAGATAGTGTGCTCCAGAGCTCTTTACAAATATTAAGGAGATAAACTTCATCATCAGCACATAAATATTACTACCACTCCAGCTTCCTCCTGCAGTGTTTGCTGCAGCAGTACTCACTGGCCCTCTGTGTTACCTTCTGCCTGGACCTTGATGCAAGTCAGTTCGTGCCTCAGCATTTGGCCTAATGCTCTGTCTGTCCTGTCTGCTCATCATTTCCCGCTTCACAAATGCCCGGTTCAGGATGTGTTGTTCCTCTCCTATTTAGCCATGTCTGGATGCCTGCTCACATTCCCTGTGCCACGTGGCTTCACCTAGTTACATCTACCCTACCTGTGGAGGTGAGATTTGAGCTCAGAGCAGTATCTTGCTGTGTTCCCACCCAGCTGAGTTTCTCCAGCTGGAGATGACAGATGGCTCACAGTTGTGCCAGACTACAAGCCAACAGTCAGGCACTACAGAGCATCAAGATATTCAGCCTTGAGCAAAGGCTCAAACTGTGAACCCTCCTGACAACAGAAAGACATAACCCAAGTGTCAGAGTCAAGAACTGAAACCAGGGCCCTGTGTTTTGATCTGATACCTTACACAAAAGGCTGTGTAAGTGACTGAACCAAAGCCTTTAGCACTAGGAATGTGAGTAAGATCTGCTGGATTTGAACCAGTAACACTGCCTGAAGACTACACTAGGATAATGGCAGCTTTGCTCGTAATGCCAGACGTCCTGTATCTGCCGAATGTGAGCATACTTTCCTTTTGTTACGTGTTGGTGAATAGCAGCCTTCTTCTCTATGCACGTCATTTTTCTCATTTCAGCTGGTCTACCACTTACCCTGCCGAGCCTGCCTAACACTCTAGGGACCAAAGAATACTCTATGAAAAATAGTGACACAGACCACTTGTAGTGTATAAAGTCCTTATATAAAATAAATACCAGAGAACTTCCCTCCCTGTCCTACTTATGGAATTCAGAATTAAAGGCCAGACTTGCTTTCTTTCCCTGCCTTTGCGAAACTCTAAACAGCATTATTCTCCTTCTGCCCACTGATCCTTCAAATGGCATTTTCTTTGACTGGCATGCTTTTTAATTCAGGGAACATTTCTTTCTTTTCCTTCATCGACCTTGGGAGTCCACTGTCACAGCTGTAAACCATGAGCTCTGACTCCTGTGCTAGATCTGCACAAGGTCTCGTGTGCATGTGCAAGCACACACACGCACCTTCAGACATGCAGTGGTGCAGCTCCGCACCTCACCTTGCTTTGGGCTATGCTTTAATAAAACAGGCATCTGGGCCTTAAAGTGCAGCAGTAACAAGCTGTTCCAAACCTGCTTTGTGTTTTGTTTTCAGAGGAGGTGTGGTGGGGGCACAAGGGATACTTAATTACAAAAATGCTGACTATTTAAGCCCTTTCCCCCTTCCACCACTCCTTTTAAATCAGCAATGCCGTTGGAATGAAATACAACTCGGCTTTCAAACATTTTCGTATTTAATTCAATTTACTTCTAGATTGATAGCTAAACTCAAAACAGATTTTACCCCTTTTCTCCTTGATGGGGAAGTAGAGATGACCAATTTCCCTTTGAACTCAGCTTAGAATGTTTCTGTTTTTTCCTATTAATGAAAAACAAACAAACAAAAGAAAGCTATTATTAAAGTGGTCCATAATCTATTTCCAGTAGAGGATTGCACTGAGATGGGGTGAAGAGCTGAATCTTTCTCACTGAGCATAAAGGACAGGTGTTTCCAGTAGCTGCCACATGTGTTGGTTGTCTTAGAAAAATTACAAGAGCTTGAATTAGCCTTTTATTTATTATTATCCACATAGCTAAGGAGATTAAGCCATGGGCATAGATCACAAGAGATCAGACTGAGAGATGAAACTACCAGCCACCATGTGTATTGCACCAGCTGACTTCTGCGAGGAAGAACATTGAAGTAATACTCCATCACCTATTTTTGGAAAGGTATGAGTAAAAAGAAATGGAAATTGATAACAAAATCACAATTTCTATTGATGTAAATGATAAAATTCACCAGCTAGAAATTTCTAACACTTTATACAGGGAATATTTAGACTGGTTTGGAGTGATCCTTCAGCAGAAAAGAAGAATTAAAAGGCTGTGGACAAGGGCAGACCGTTCCCTTGAGGAAAAGCACTATCTCAGCCCATTTTGGACCAAACCCATGCTGTCAACAGTTCTGTTCCTCAGCAGAGAGATGTTTGGTCTCCATAGATGTCAGTCTTGCCTCTTTCATAAACATTAATTGCATTTAAATACTCTTTTTTATTTTTTCAACTCTGGTTTTGGTGACTATCCCAGAGTTCAAGTGTTTCTCCAAAGTTTAGAGGACTTCATTCCAACATCTATTTTCTTCTGAAAGTACACATGAAATTTCACAAGAAAATCATTTCACTCTCAGATCTCCGCATCGTTCAGGTTTCATCCAGGTCAGAGACAGTCTTCCACAGCTTGCTCACATTTTTGTTCCACAGGTTGACTCAAGCCCAAAAGGTAATAGAGGAAAATGTTGAAGAGATGACCTACAGAGGTCCCTTTCAGCTTCAGCTATTCCGTGATTCTGTTAAAACTGACTAAAAATTAGGTTAACTGGGTCTTCAAAAATATGAGTTATTTGAATTTTGGACAGAAAATGAATCTGTGGGATTTTAAGTTTGAACATTCCTATTGCCGACACTTACTAATAAAATGCTAAATGCATTTCTGAACAAACATCTACCCTAACGCTGTTTATAGCTGAGGTCTCTGTCTCATCCTTTTTGATAGCCTGAGACCAGCATCCCATTACTGGAGTTGCAGTTATCTGTTTCTAGTAGGAGGAAGCAGAAGGGGCTATTATTTTACTTCTGTAATTCTTCCAGAGCTTACAATAATGAAACACACCTAGAACCTCCTTCTACACTTCCTTTCAATTCAGAGGCCTATTTTACACACCACAAGCACAGCCCTATTTCACACCTCTCTCATAATTTCAGTAAGTGCAATTTCAGGCACAAAGCCAGCCTTCCTTCAGAAGGACTCAGCCCTGCAAAGACTGTTCACGCTCAGTTCTCCTCTGGTGTTTAAAAGGGCTCAGCCTTCCTTTAGAAGCACTTTACAATTCAAAGGTGAGGGTGAACTGGTTTCTGTTTGGAAAACTTTGCTCTGGCCTTGCTAGCAGACCCAGACTTTCCATGTGTGTAGGAATACAACAAACTCAAAGGAAGAAAAAGACTTTTGAGGAAAATCATTTAGAAATCAAAGGGTCATAATGTATCATGTGAAGTATTTTGTGGATTAAATTACTAAATAATAATGAAAGAGGAGAGATTAATAGCAACCTGGTCCAATGACCTCTATTAATACACAAGCCAAATGAAATGGTAGGCAGGTGCCTTGTATCCTTGACTCTATAGGGGACTTTTGTCTGCCCCTCACTTTTCAAATCCATTAAGGTTATTAAATATGGTTTTGTAAGACAAAAAGTATTTCCCAGAGTTAACAACAAATATATTTGATCGTTAGCCTTTATCTCCATCAATTAAATTTTTTTGGCAGTACTATAAAACAATGCAGGGGAAAAAATATCAATCCTTTCTAAGCAGAGTTCCCTCCAAAATTACTTTCATCTTTGTTTAGAGGAAATCCAGACAGACTATTAAAATTTTTTTTCTTTTTTTTCCTTCCTTCCTGGCACTAACAATTATCTGGGATTTTTTAATTCTTTTAAGAATTTCAGGAATTTTTATTTTGTTCTCTGTTTTGCCACTGCAGTGCCATCACAAATTGCCAGAACAGAAAACACTAACACAACAGTAAATCATTTCTAGAGAAAATATAAAGAAAATAAAACATTTATTTCCTGCCTCCAAATATTTTTTTAAAGTTCATTCATAAATAAGGCCATGTTAATGTGTACTATAGCTCCTTTTCCAAAAGCTCTTCCACTCTTACACATCTTGTTGTTACAGATTTGTACTTTGTTATGCTACTTGTTCTGTAACAAACAGAAAAAAAAAAACCTTTCTGGCAACAATTTTGCTCATTTATGAAGTCTTTTAAAAATGGGGGAAAAAGATGTTCTGTTAGATGTTTATGGCATCAGATACTTATTTTATTTCCTATAAGCTAAGGTTCTTTGTGATAAAGAACCACATCAAATAATATCAAAAAAGAACAGGAGACTGAACGTGATGGACTTTCTAAGCTAAATCTTCAACAAGAGAATATTTATTGAAGTGTTCAAGTTATAAGGAAGAATAACTGGGGAAACAAATGATACAAAGAAATGGTCTTGAGGAACCTTCTGATCCCTATGGATCAAATTCTGTCTGACGGCAAGAAGGAATTGATAACTGAAAGCTGCTCGCCAGAGTACACAAAGTAAGGAGGTGACCTTAGTCTAATTCCTAATAGGCAAATATCTCGAGCATACACCAATTACGAGCCATATATTGAAGCATGATGGGACTAGGATAGGCACAAAGAGCACCAGAAGTTTAGCTAAAAAAAGAGGTAGTCAAAGAATTTTTCTGAAGTGAAACTTTTGGTACACAAAGGGTATCATGGTCTGGCAATTGTAGGATACCTGTGAGTTCAAACTCTGCTTGCATCATATTTTAGGGATTCACTTTGCAAGTGATATACTAGGAAATGCAGCAGACATGACTGCAAAGTGAAGCCTTATAGTGACGAACAGAGTTTAAAGTACCATGAAGTGTGGGAGGAAAGGAAAGAATGGGAGCTCAGCCTTCTTTTAGGCCAAACCCTGGAAAACCAACCGGAAAGGCTGAGTGCTTAGCACTTTGTGCATCCGGGCTGTTTTAAGTGCCTGTGTACAGATTTATGAGCCAAAGTTCTAGCTCTTTATAAATCCTTAAGCACAAAGGCAGAGCATTAATATTTCAGAAGTGCTCAGTTCTTAATTAAATTTAAAAACATTAGGCACAATCCTACGTGGTCGAGAAGATTTTTAGAAGACCTCAATACTAAACAACTCCCAGTATGGCCACCTTCATGCTTGTAGAGAATCGATTACAAAGTCCACTTGTCTTAGACCTAAATAAGGCCTACGTATATTTACAGACATGACCCTAGGACTCTACCATAAACAGACCAAAAGTTAACTTCTGTGCTTACTACTGTTAGACGTACTGTGTAAGACTTGGCCCATCTCTGAGGCCACAGCTCTGCTTCATCATCTCCAGCCAATTTCACAAACACAGGGTGTTTTTACAGTTCTTACTTCATTGCAAGACTGACACTACTATGTGAGGGCAGGAAGGGCATGGGTGCATTTTGGGTGACCTAGATCGGTTGCTGCTCCCCAGACTTTTCCACAGGACTACCTTTTCTGTGTGAATCCATCATCTTCAGCACATCCCCAAATCGGGGCCAAGTTTAAACTGTGTGGTGCTGCTCACATGGCACATCTGAGAGGAAACCATATCACCATTTTCTTAAGGACTACTGCTTTCTAAACAAATATGTTGCTGAAAGAAATCTTGAGGAGAGGGGTGGAGAAAGGAACCGAGGGGGAAAAGAAATGAGGGGAATTGGCTAAAACAAACCCAAGGAATATTTTTCTTATTCCAGCATGAAATGTTGACAGAATTAAATGTGGGATTAAAAAAACCAACCTTCTAACACACAGTTTCATGTTACCTCCACAAGAGTTTTGATTCCACTTATGAGACTTCCCAAATGAGAACGCTGGCTGTGTGCCTGCCTCAGAAATACATTTTTTCCTCAGCAGAGTGGATTTGCCAGTTGTCAGTGCTGTTTCTTTGCTAGCCAGCAAAATATGTTCATACTCACAGCAGGCAATTACCATTCTTTTCTCTACTGGTAAGGGGCATGACTTCACTCCCAGGCCTGAGATCCCTGGATCCTTTCCTTACTGCATAGTCTAGTTAGCCAGTGTAATTAACCCTTAAAGTAAATGGAAAAATTATTTCCTTTCTTTTTAAAGTGAGTTTAAATGGTCTCATCTGAGAATAGTTTGTAAACAGGCAAATCTGTTTTACACGTTTGCAGACTGTTCCAAGGGGCATCGGTTGCTGGGAACGCTATTGGAGCTAAGCTGCCTTGCCTTACCACCTTGTAACCGTGGTTACAGTCAGCTCTCCAAAAACAAAACCACCAGGGATCGGATCCAAAACTTCTTGAAGTTAATGGGAGCCTTTTAATTAGTTTCAGTGTCTTTGGGGAAGGTCCTTAGGCCAAATATCCTTTTTGAAACTTGTTCTCTAACTAGTAAGGCCGGGAGGTGGTATTTTTCATGCATATACAACAGTGCTGCAAATGCTTCCAAGTGCTCTTATTATAAGCCCCAAACCATACTGGGGGAAAAAAAGAAAAACAAACAAACCCAAACAAAACAGGTCTCTGGATACAAACCTGATCTGCTTTCTTTGGTAAGAGTGAGAATAATCCAGTGAACAGAAGATGCAATAGAGCTAGCAGATCTGGGCACCTCACTCACAGCCAGCAGATAGCGCAAATTACTCTTAGGGTTCTGATCTGTGCGAGTAAAGCATAACACTCTAACCACTGAAAGGTGCCACAGTTAAAAATAAAATAAAATAAAATAGTCAGGGTCCTTATATATAAGAGCAGTTGTGAATTCAGCTGTATAAATCTGCTGTTTAAAAATGCTGGGCCTGAAGATTTGCTATGATAAGTTAGAACTGCCATAGCCCAGCTGGGAAGTTTGAGCCTGGACCACTAGATATCCACGTCCATTTCTCGAGCACAAAGATTACGGCTTTCTTTGTCAGACAGAAGCACAATCTCTTATTTTTGCTACTGCACAGCACTCGTGCCAAAGCTGGCATTGTGCTAGAGACAGAAAGACAGACCTTAGTCACACTCTGATATTCATGTAACACAGCTCCTTGCTCAAAGGAACAAAGTTGACAGCTATACCCCATGTTTACCCCATGTCAAACGGGATCAGAATCTACACCACAGCACATGGGGTGCCACTTTCCAGCCAAAATATGGTCCTGAGCTGAAGTTATGTAGAACAACCTGTCTGTACCAGAAAATGTAGACAGCCTCTTAAGGGTTACATTTCCTTTTCACATACTTCTACATCAAAACCATATTGCAGCATAGCCCAGTATTCAAACACATCCTACAAAAACATGCAGCATAACTCTGATATTGAACTCCAGCCCAGTTTTAATTGACTGCCAGCTCTCAGCCACTTCCTAAAGCTCCAGATAGCCAATACAAATGTTGTAATTTTTAAATGTGTGCTTCTCTCAGCTAGAGACAAAATCTAAGGGCTTTGGCTTTGCTTTTGAAACATAAACACGATATCTTAAGTCCCATGATGAACCCCCAGCTTAGACACCTTCCTGAAGGGGGCAAAAAAATATTAAGAAGGATGGAAAGCAGGCAGTTGTTTATTAAGAGGATATCCCTGAAGTATAAACAACCCAACGTTTTCATAATTCATTGACAAATAATTTGCAGTGCTGATGGTGAAATCCCTTAGAAACCTCTTCAGGCACTGGCAACAGGGTAGATTGATAACTATTTTTAACTAAAATATTTCTAACTAATGCCACTGTAATCACATATTCCACATACTTAGGATGGTATTTTCATGCCAATAGTTAACAGCAAAATGCTTTTCAGTGCATGCTACAGTTTCCAAAAGCATGAGCCTATAAAACTCAGAAGCAGCAGACCGGGGCGAAAGAAATGTTTAATAGTGGGAATTTAGGTGAACACTACACACTGGACAATGCTATGGCGACTGTCTGGAAGCACATAGACATTTTGTCCTAGCCACGTGTCTAAGAGCAGCCTCACTACTATTTCTAGGCTAACCATGACAGACAGTGTTGAGAGAGCAAGTCAGTTGATGAAGTAAACTGGGGGCTCATGAGTCCCTCCCTTTTTCAAAAGGTTACTCCCCATTTTGAAAGTCCCTCTTTTCCCATTTCTGCTATGCACTCACTATCGGCTCCAAACACCTTCTCAGAAAATGCTTCCTCTGCAGAACCTTCTCAGACGAATTGTCAATGACATCCTGTCCCTTTCTTTCAAGTCAAGAGTAAATTTTTAGGCAGACTCTAGGGATTAAAACAGCTATGCTGAAATCTGGAGGGCCCTCAGTTTGATAGCAGTAGTCCACAATAAGTAACACTAACTGTTTATTTATAGCATTGGCTGAAAGGTTTCAAAAAGGCTGTGAAAAACATAATGCCACTTCCTGAAGCAGGCATAAAGATGTATGAAAGCATGGCCAGAGAATGTGGTTTTGGTAGCAGCAAGAAGGCTGCCTCTTTTACTCTGGGAAACACACTTAAATGAAAGCTGAGTTCCAGTACCAGCTCCCAGTGTAAGGGGAGGGATGATTTAGTAATTATTTCTCTTGCTCATTACAGCATCTCATGCCTGCAGAGCTTGCAGAATATTGGCACTATCCCAAAATATCTCCAGTGCTGATACAACATCACAAAGCACCAGAGTGCAATGATGCATCACCACCTCCCCACACAGCAACATGACATGAACATCACTAGAGAACAAGACAGTGACTTTATCACTGAGTAATTTAATTGATGACTTGAGCTCTAAATAGCCACTTCCCTTCACCTCCTCAGCTGCATCCCTCTTTCTAAAGATGTCATCCGTGCTAAACTAGCACTTACTGTTGTGATAGTGATTGATGCTTCATGGCAGCAAGTAACAGGAAAGAGCTCTAGTGAAAGTTCATTAACTTTAAGCTAATGCATTTCATGATAAAAAACAAACTGAATCACTAGGGGAGGGAGAACAAATTTGATTAACAGAAGATGATCTGTAAAACATCAGGAATGCCCAAAAGCCAGATGGAGTGAAGGGTGAAAAAGAAGAAGATGGATGAAGCTAGAAGAAGAATGGAAGAGAATACTGTCTTTGAGCACAGGCCTGGTAACACACAAAAACCAAAATGTAGGTTCCCTAAGTGTTTATTAGACAAAGTAGGATCTCTGTCCCAATGGATGCCTAGAGTGTTTATTTTATTCTTTTTCAGAAAAAAAAAAAAATCTATATATATGGAGAAGCTGAGGAGTTATGAATATGAATATAGATATAAAACCATGCCAGATTATGCCTATTTCACATACTGTGAATCAAAGGGTGTTTGTTAGTCAATAGCAGTTTGAAGATAACTCAAATGATCAGGTTTCTCTTTAGACTTCAGAGAAGCTGTGAACTCACCTCACAGTTACACAAAACACCATGGCTGTATTTGAGGCAGACCAGAGATTTCTCCATGAGCACACACACTGATGGAGCTACTCATGCATCTCTGCCTTTTCCACCCAGCCCCTTCTCCTTTCTACTGCAAAACTTCTTTCTCTACTCATGCCTTGGACTCACTTCATCCCTTTGTGAGTATATTCTCTACATCCTGTGCTCAAACATGTGGTCAAAAGATTCCAGGGAGGGTCAGGACAGAAACCAATGTTGTGACCCTCTCGGCATTTCTAGCTATCATCACATAACAAGGCTATGGTTTCTTAAATCTCCTAGTAGGAGGATGCAGGCAAATTCCCACAGTGCAATTCAGAATTCTAATGCAGTTTTAGAATACAGTTCTAAAATACCTCAAAAATTCCTCACACAGTCTCTAAACATAGTAGGGATGTGGAACATGTCGATACTTGAAGCTTAGAACTACCACTTGGTTAATTATATAGCTGATTATGCAGGAGACTGTTGGCTGACTTACACACAAAAAGCTTGGGCATTTCAGTAAAAAAAAGTAAAATAAATAGAAAGACCTACTGCCACAACGTGGTAGGAGCTAGAAATGATGAGAAACAAGGTCCTCTGGCTTCATGTGTGGCATTTACAATATGGAAAACTTAATGCCACACATGAAGTATGGTAAAAGTAACAGAAACAACAAAGCAGCCCTTGGTTTCCTTATTTAAACACTTCAACTACAGCTGGAAGCTCCCATCCTGCAAAAGCAACTCAGTCAGCACAAGCCCTCTGGACTTTTTCACCCAAGTTGCCTTGTAGAAAAAATACAGTTTCTTGCTTCTCAGTAACTGAAATTCTAAAAGTAGGTGCATGTATTTAGTGAGGTTGTTGAATTACGGAAGCCAGAGCTACAGCCGGCAGATACTCCTTAAAAAAATAAAAGGCTTTTTGTGCATTTTGATTGGGATGAGTGCTAAAAATACTCCAATGCAGATGTTTAATTTGCTGTAGCTCAAATGCTAGTTTTATACTTTTAATTGCTACTAAACAAAATTCTGTGATTGCATTTGATGAAATTAAGATTTTCATTGTTTAATGATTTAACCTGGGGAAAAGAAATGTAACCACATGACAGTTAAAATGTAAATTGCCTGTGCTGGGAAACCTAGGTAAATATTTTTGGATAGTAGTCACAGATCAGGTCATACTTAGCTTGATAAACTTCTCAAAAACTGTTCATTCTGCACTCTTCTAAGGGTCAAAAAAGGTGTTCTCTTACTAGAAAACCCAGTTGCCACTGCAGTCACATAACTTTTGCACTCATTTCTGAGAACAAAATATGTCCCTCTAACACCAAATGTCACATTTTCAAAGCACCAGGATAGCCCGGTTTAGATACCTATAATCTGGTGGGTCCAGTTTTCACATGATCCCTCAGACATGTGAAAGCTAGGATTCACATGGACAAAACCTACACACTAGGAGAGTGAAAATACATGACCCACAGAGGTTAGGTGTTCTCCTATGCATACATATACAGAGGTTGTGAGTTGTGCTGGACTGATGCCAAAAGCCACCTGCAATTAACCACATGTTCTTTTGTGTGTTGTACCTTGACCACACCAACGCAATGGCCTGCTGGGGAGAGAGCAGAGTTTCCACCTTAGAACATCAGAGCCCTCAATGTATGATCACTGTTCAACCACTTTTTGCTTGTAAAAGATGCATGCCACAGTCCTCATTTCTCTCTAAACTTTGAAGTGCTCCAGATTGTTTAGTCTTATTGCAGAGCTGCTGTAAGGGCTGTGCATTCCATCTGACATATTTCCTCTATCTGGAATAGGTGAGGTTGTGTCAACATCTGGGATAATGAGGCTGATGTTCAGATCATCCTCTGGAAACACAAGTCTACCACCCTAGACAGTGTTACACAAGTATAGCTCTGGCAACAAACCAAATGTATATTGTTCTTTTAAACAAGAGCAAGCCATATGATCGGGAAAGCTGAAGTGCCAAGGAAGAAATACAGTGGGTGTTATCAGAAGCATGTACCACAAAAGCATTTGTTCTCATAAGATTTTTAAGAGAGCAATGACTATAGCATGCCGGTATCTATTGCAGAATGTGAGTCTTTGTGTAACTGCACCACAGGTACTGGACTTTGCTGCTAAATAAAAACAGTGCACCTACTTCACAAGCTGCACAGGGACACCAGTTATTTAGCAGAAGCCTCTGCTCCTATGCATGTATGCAGGAGGCTGTACTTAATTCAGACACGCCATTTCTTTCATTGCTACTGTTATATTTTTACCTAGTAATTATATTAGAAAGGCACACAGGAAAAGGACAAGCACACAAAGCACATTCTCTATCAATTTTCTTCCTTCCTGCAGAAAATAGCAGGATTTGAGACAATCTCTCTGACTGATTCTTACAGTACTAAATTCTACATTTATTTCGTTATCTAGAATATTTTGCACTATAAAATTTTTAGTTAACCTAAATATTTCAAGTCGTGCACAGTCAATTATGCCTCCTGAACACTATACGCTCTGTTCTAGTGTGATGAATCCTTCTCATATATATATATACAGTAATACTACAAAAGCTTTACAAAGTCAGTTCTTACAGGACCTCAAATGAAAGCAGTATGAAATCCCATCTTCATGTCAGTTGTGCAACTCCCAAAGATTACAGTAAAAGTGGCATGTACATGTATGTATTTGGGCTTTTTGGTTTTGTGTTTTTTTTGCTGTGGTGGTGATTTTTTTTTGTTCTAGGATGGGCAACAAAGGAAAACATTGCATTAATGGAGTGCAGAAAGAAT
Source organism: Merops nubicus (assembly GCF_000691845.1). Lineage (NCBI taxonomy): Eukaryota > Metazoa > Chordata > Aves > Coraciiformes > Meropidae > Merops > Merops nubicus. The sequence goes on along the minus strand of NW_008603631.1, from coordinate 20,459 downwards.
TGGACTAGTTTTCTAGCCCAGAAATTTGAAGGAGGTGCTGTCTCAAAGACTTGGAGCAAGACTAAAGTCCAAACAGGGACATGCAAACTCTGTCTCTGGCTGGCAAGGAGTTGATCACGGTATGCCTATATGACATATTACTAAGAGTAGGCAGGGTATAAGTGTGGGACGAGTTTCTCTGTCTGCCCAAATTCCCTGTGCAGCCAGATGACCATGCACAATCCATGCTGCAGAAAGTCCTTGTGTACAACTCAGAGCATGGAAGAGGTGAAGCCTGAGTTCTCATAACCCTGTAACATAGCTGCCCTAGATACGTCTCATGGTGCAGAATACGGGTGGTGGGAGCACAGCGCAGGCAGAGCTGTGCTCTTGCACCAGCCCCTGCCCCGTGTGCCTACAAACGACACAGATGCAGAGAGCGTATTTTCAGAGAAGTCTCACATTTCCCTACTATAGACCATACAGGAAGATTCTGACTTTTCTGATTTCTGAGTGTGTAGCCATGGCTAGAGTATTTATAGGAAATCACATCAGAAATATTTCCCCTGCCCTGTATTAGGCACTACAGACTCTCATGTTGGTTTTGCTACATCCTCTGGCACTGATGCATTTAGGCCTTTAAAGGTTCATTATGACTTAAGTCAGTTGACTGCTATCCTGCTAAATATATGGTTGCAAAAGTTAAACAAACGCCATTAAGAAAGCTGTGATCTTTCCTCAGTCATTTCAGGCATTTGCTAAATCTGTCCTTTTCCATGGTGTTTTCTGTGATCATTATGATGCCTGCAGCTCCAACAGGGTTAGTAACAACAGGAGTACTTGTTTATACAAGCCACAAAGAGCTGTCTACATATGAGTACTGTTCTCTTTTGATCTCACACACACAGTTTTACCTATTGAGTCCATCTCATTAACTATGGCCGCTTTCCCCATAATTTCCAGAAATCTCAACTTATTAGCATTAAAATACAAATTCTTCTAGTAGTATGATTTTTTGTGTGTGTCAATGAATACAGAAAAGTTTTATGTTTCTAGTTAAAAAACTAAGATGGTTTTAATGGCACAGGCTTGTTTTAATGACAGGCGATATTTTTTGATACAAAACCAAAATAATAATCTGGAAATATCCTCTCTTGTTACACAAAAGTCTGAAAAACAGGTCAAATGGTCAAGTGGGTACTGTGGAACCTAGGAAGACATGGGCTAGCTTTTTGTTCAGTTATTTTTACCAGAAATAAAGATTAAGAACTATTCCAATGTTTTCTCCTAGTTTTTGTACTAAAGATGGGATTTTATTCAAATTACAGTGAACAGCAAAACCCATCCACTCTGGGGCATGACTCATGTTTCTTTCTTTTGAACTCTCAGTCCAAAAGCAGCACGCATGGTAGAAGACATACGTTCATTTGCCAATGCACGAGATTTTTTGTGCTGTCACAATACATCTTGTGCCAACTAACTAGCCAGCCAAGAGTGGCACCCACCAGCTGCAAAGGATGCTCATCACCTCCTTTCCCCATGTAGGGAAAAGTTTGGGCACAAGAAGAAGTGCTGTTTCTAATAAGTTATTTGTAAAAAAAGCAAACAAAACCCAAACCCTTATGACAACATCGTAAAAGATAATATAGCAGTGCCACAGAGTCTTTCAGAAACAATGAATTACACGACTTTAAATATTCTTATGCAAGCTCTGGCACAAAAATACTGCAAAGTCTGTATAACCAAAGCAAAAGGTGATGAAAGATCCTGTACAACCTCAATTTGCCCTCCCTATCCCTCCCCCAAACACTGAAGTTGCCAGGGTTTCACAGATGTTTTGAGATCATAACACAGGGTCAGAGGATAACTGGTAAGGTCAGCTGGAAAAACGGGAATGTAAACACTTTTTTGGACCTTCATGAATGGGACTCAGAACAGGAGCTACAGGCTGAAAGAAAAATTAAATAATCTGACTCCATTGCTCTCCTGTACTGTAAGTCTGGCTCGTTCAGTGTCTTCTGCATGACTCAGTTATTTTACCTGCTGGTTTTGTGAGTGCCACTCCAGAAACAGCAATGGTACAGGGATATAAATTCTAACCCGGCAAGAATAATTCTACATTAAGGAATAATAAAAAGAGGAGATACTCAGGAGGTTTTAAGCAAGTCGACAACTAATGATTTTACTTTTGTTTCATCGTAAGAGAGCAGCACACTCTACTGGCTGTTTCCTTGCATTTTTCTAGATAAACCGCCACACAACACTGTAAATCAGGATCTTTCACTGCTCCACTGATACAATCAGAGAGAAGATATTTGAGCTGGAAAAAAAGCAAACTGAAGGACACAGATTGCAAGTCCTGCTTCTGCCACTGGCTCGTGTTACTCAAGGCAAATAACTTGACTTGCAGTACTGCAGTTTCCATGTTAAAAGATTAAGAAGAATGATGCCCACCATTGCAAGGCACATGAACACTCACAGTTTAAAGGCACAGAAAGAGAATATTAGTATTGTTGTTACTATACTAATGATACAAATACAATGGTAGAGGTTTAAATTTCATCTTTCATATGGGCTCAGTCGTTCAAGATTCTTCCACTTTTGAGCACAGCACAGTCTCAGGAGGATGCATGTCTGTATACTTATCAAGATGTTTGTGGTTAAACTTTTCCTGTTCTTTAGTTTTGCATCTCTGTGGAAATACGTTATTTTGCCTGGAAAGTACATAACTGATGAAACTGAATACAGCTATTTTGCTGATTTTGCATGGAGTACATTACAAAGAGATGTCATTCACCCTCATGAAAAGTCCATCTCAAAGGCATATGCCCTACATGCCAAGTTGTGTGTTAGACCACAAGAAACAGCTAAACTGGTGCTCCAGTGTTGTGTGAGGTTTGTGCTGTTAGCACCCGGTACATAGAATCCAGTTTCATGTAACTGATTGGTTTAACGTGTTTTTCCTTTCAAAATATACCAATCTAGTACATTCCAAAAATGTTACTGTTAAAAAAACAGTTTGCATACTTAAACATCGCTGACTGTCATACACAGGGAACTCTTCTTTCAGGTTAAAATATTTAACCTTTTTGTATTGTTTGTTTTTTAAAAAAAGAATCCCAGCTCCTCAAGCAAAAACATTGGTTTAACAAATTATTCATAGTCATTAGTGTACTGCAATATATTTTGAAAAAAATTTGTAGCTTTCATTTTATACAACTATTTGTAGTATTTCACTACTACAACTATTACAGACATATTTGTTTCCTTATTATTACTCTACATTAACTTGTTGATAATTCAAAAGAGCGTGTCTTCATTCCTCAACTACAGCTTTGGATATGTACAGACTATTTGTAACATTATTAAAAGGAACTTCCTAACTAGAAACATAGAATTGGGGGAGGGGGGAAACAGTAACAAAAACCCAGATCCTACAGATACTTTTGTTTGTATTTACACATAAACATTTTATGAATAACCTATTTCTGTTGTGTAAATTGACTTAACAGGATTTTGCCTTTTTTGCTTGCAGGTAAAGAAACATAACCAAACCCTAACAGAGTCTACAAAAGAGACAACATGATTGCAAGTGACTTCCAGGCTTTTATGCTACAGAGAAAGAGACAATTCCCTGGGGTCACTGAAAGTCAAACTGGCTCTCATGTGCAACTGTAATTTTTAGTGTATATGAAAACAGATCAATACCATCTTCACAAAACTCTGACTCTTTATAATGGCACTAAACTGAACTCTTCTTTATCAAGTTTCAAACAGAATTTCACGTTTATATCTCTATGCTTACAAAAGATTACCTTCAACCAATTGCACCTGTGAATAGAGTACCCAGCTCTTTTAGTTGGAAAACTGGAAAAGAGCTTGCTTCATGAAACTTCTTCACTGTGTACAAAAGAATATATGATCATAGATAACAGATAAGAAAATCAGAGAAAACAGATAAGACTGTCTTCAAAGAATGGCATCTTTGGGGCAGCTGGCACATTTCACACAGCTCTTTCTGTCTCACAGCTGAGAAGGGATGAAATTTACTCCTGTAAGAGAAGCTAAATCCTCTAGAATTATAATTCAACCAGTCAGACTTCAGTGCCTTCGTCCTTAGGGCTTGATTCAAAACCTTTTGAAGTCAATAGAAAGACTTCTGACTGCAGTAACTTCAGCTCAGATCATAAACCATGCTCCTATACCCTTCAGTCACCCTTATGCCTTCCCTACTTTCAAATCCTGGAACCAGTGAGCGTGTTTCATGACTTAGAGGAGCCTCAGGGCTGCTCTAAATTACTTCAGCTAATATTATCTACCAAAGAACTGACTGGGGGATGGGGGATACAGCACCAATCTATTGTACCTTCTCCTCTGGTGTATCTCCACAATGGGCTCAAAAGAATGGTTGGCTTGAGACAGCTAAAATTTTTCATGTGCCGAAGGAATTCATATCCAGAAACTAATCCAGTTGTTTTTATTTTATTGGCAGAAAATAAGGCCAGGTTCTGGCTGGAGACAACTACAACTCAGTTCAGAAGACAACTTTCTCTCAGCCCTGCATTTCGTCCCTGCAAAGGGGACCTACTCAGAGCTGTGCTCTTGGAGCCCTTCACTGCAGGGGAGTGTGCATGGTGTAAGGCTTTCCACATCCCAATGGCACCAATTAACAGAACAGACACTGATAAAAATAATAGTAAGGGTTGGATGCACAAGGACTCTCCTTTTATGTGGCAATTACAATCAGTCTAAATTTACAAAAGTAGAATGCACAGTGCCTATTACCTGTGCTTTAAGTATCTCTAAATCTGGCTGAGTCCTAGCAGGATGCCATCCAGAACCCCGGGTTCCTCTTGGAGAGGTGCTGCCTTTCTCTTTTTTCTTCTATAATCTGCATCTCCATGGTACTCTAGCAGTCATGCATTATTCAGCAGAGCATTGAGTAGTGTGAGTGACATCTGTGGGTCCTTTTTCCCTTCATATTCTCACCAGAAGGAATTATATATCATTGTTATCAGGCCCAATGTAATGGTCAGAAGGTATGTACCATTGGCAGAGCCACTTGCCAGAAACAGCTCTCCCATGTCAAGTACATGCGTCAAAGCCACTTGATCATATAAGCACTTTCTTAAAGCACGTTTCATCTCACTGTTACTGAAATTAAGGTACATCCCAGAGGTCTAAATGAGCAACACAAAGGAGCTGACTGCTGAACTCCATAAAAATGCAGTCAATGCTCTTATGATTGAGGGTCTAGCAACAGAAAAGCCAGGATGAAATACTAGAGAAGATTTATAAAGAATAAGGATATTATTAGGATATTATACATCTAGAGAAAAATCAGCTTTGTTAGTTTGTTGATGTCTTCTTCATATCCAGAAGAAATGTGTAACTGGAATACTGTGTGCCGTTCTGGGCTCCTCAGTTCATGAAGGACAAAAAACTTTTGGAGAGGGTCCAGTGCAGGGCTCCTAAGATGATCAAGGGCCTGGAGCACCTGTCATATGAGGAAAGACTCAGGGAGCTGGGGATTAGCTTGGAGAAGAGGAGGCTGAGGAGGGATCTTATTAATAGTTATAAATATCTAAAGGGTGAGTGTCAGGAAGATGGGGCCAGGCTCTTCTCAGTGGTGTCTGGTGACAGGACTAGGGGCAATGGCCACAAGCTGGTGAACAAGCGGTTGAACCTGAAGATAAGGAAGAACTTCTTTATGATGAGAGTGACAGAGCACTGGAACGGGCTTCCCAGGGGGGTGGTGGAGTCACTATCTCTTTCAAGAAGACTTTCAAGGCCTGCCTGGACATGTTCCTGGGTGATGTACTCTAGGTGATCCTGCTCTGGCAGGGGGGGTTGGACTAGGTGTTCTTTTGAGGTCCCTTCCAATCCCTAACATTCTGTGAATCTGTGAATCTGTGGACTTTCTGGTAAAAGAAAAAGTGCAGAGCAGTTTAAAGGAAGTTAGTTCAGGACTGCAGAGAATACAGTGTGCAAAAATATCACTCTCTAAAGCAGAACCTAAAAGTTTGTAACACAGGCAACCAATCTACAAAGCTACAGAACCACCAAAGCCACTTTTTTTCACTAATTCCTAATTTCACTAATTCCCTTAATTTCTTCTAAGTGCAACAATAAGATTACATGGGTCCATTTTATTTACTTACCTTTTTTAGGATAATATGACAGTCTAACAACCTGTCTGCATGCTTATACCTTTTCCATTCTAATCAACGAACTGCCTAAACCACACAAAATGAGACGCTATGTGTACTCTGAATTGTTCTACTCTTTTTTTTGCCAAATTTGTTCAAATACCTTCTTGTGAGTGAAATTCTGGAATACAGAGAGTCACAAAATTCCCCTTTAGGACTTTCAAAAACATGCCAATGTAGGGAAGAAATCTAATTATCAAATTAGCTCATCATCAAATGCACACAAACATATTCTACTATAATAGACTTAGATTTGCATGTTAATAACAGTTGAAAATGTATGGATTTATTTCTGTCTTATAAAGCAGATTTTTTTGAAATCTTTATGAAACATAAGCATAGCAAAAGAGAAATGTTACTACAACCTGCAGTTGTATGAACAACGAAGTAATCAGGGGGCTGTCTAGCATTACTTGCATCATCTAAACGTGGAAGAAAACTTTGACCCCTGGAAATTGATTGCTAAGCAAATAGTCAAGGGTACAGATATGTCCCTCCTCTTCCCCAAAACATCTTTAAAAGACTTTGCCTGCTGCAGAGGCTGCCAGACAATGTGTGATACATGATTGTGTTGGTGGGCCAATGACCATGTTCTCCACCGTTGCAGCCAGCTTATACAGGGTGGATCTGCTCCTACCTACATTTAATCTGGTTTAAGCAAACTATTTGGGCTCTCCGTGTGGTCAACAGGCTGACATAGGCATCTCATCTCACCTTAGGTTCTTATGTTGCTGCTTTCTAGGGATGTCTCTGACTATACAGGCAACCCCAGCAAGTAACATAAACGAGACACTTCATAGGAAGCTGGGTAAGACAGATGCTGTGTTCAACGATCAGGCTGCAGCTGGGTCTTCAAAGGGGCTGGCTCAAAGAGTGATAATCAGCAGGAGAACCCAGCAAAACATTAGGACAGTACCCTCTCCTGACTAACCACTGACTTGATGAATACTCCCCACCTGGCACCATTCTTGCTCTCTAATTACAAGCGGCAGTTTTTGTCTCTTGCTACTTTTATCTGCATGGATTTGATCCACTGGTGAATCTGAGAAAAGCTTGTACTATTTGTATCCCGAGTTGACGATGAGGGCACATTTCAGTTACTGGTGTGTCTGCAGCACAGAGTTGCTAATCTGCAGCTTTAAATTCCTATTGTACTGTACAAGAACAAGAGAATAGTCTATGCAGCTGAACTGCAGCAAATTCAGACCTGAAAAGAGGAAATACTTTTTTCAAACAGAGTGTAACTGGACCTTGGAGTTCATTATGACAGGATGTTGCTGGGGTTATGGTCTTTCATAGGCATGTACTGAAACTGTAGTAATATCCAGGGTTGTAATAGTTAATGCTAAAAGGAAGAGTATGGGAACAAAAATGAAACCTTATGCTTAAGGATTTAAAGCAATCTCAACTTACTAAGAGAGATCTTTTCTGAGCGTGATGAAAAGAAGGAGGAATTATCCACCTCTGCCTACTCTGAGTTGCTGAAACCTTTCTCTTAAATACGCAATTCTGGATGTTGTTGGAAATCAAAGCACTGCACTGGATGAATCTCAGACTTGATCCAGGCTGGCATTTTTGTTACCAAGTATCTCCTGTATATTGTATTGTTTGTATAATACAATAAGATACTACTGTGCACATAGCCCAAAAGAAAATTCTAAGGGCAACAAGGGAGGGTTGTACCTACCCACTGAGAAGGTTTCAGCCACATTAACATAAGACGGGTTATTGTTAGTATGAGGTGAGAAGTTTTTCCCTCATCAATTAATTGAAGGCCTTGAATACAGAACATGCTGACTTACATATTTTGCTGGGGAAATAACTGGAAATATTTTCTTATTGAAAAGGAGACAAGTGGATTTAAAACATATCATGTTTTCAGATGACTGAGTTTCCTCTGTATGGAAGAAGAGGTATAAATATTGCATTTGAAAAATGTCATGTTGATAAAAAAGCTACAGTTTCACCAATATAAAATATGACTGTAAACAACACATCTGTCAGACATGGCTATAACATACTGCTTAACACTGCTAACTTATAATATGCACCTATTATTGTTAGTTCTCTTAACGAAAGAAAGACACTGCATAAATTCTTGAACACATGTTTCACTTTTCCAGCTGCCTTGTGCTGTGGAACATCACGCTAACAAGAAGTGATACTAACAAGAAGCTAAAACCAGTGTAGCAAATGGGGCATTTAAATATATATAAACATACAGACATTCATATATAAATAGAAGCTAGCTATTTTGGGGAAATGAATGTATCCCTAGACAGACGTATTTCAGTTTAATATTACCTATATTTTCCTACATGGTAACCATTACAGTCCTGCTTAATCAGGAAAAAAAAAATGGTTATGCTTACTGCTAAAATGGAAAATTAATATTCAGCTATCATCTCTTTTCGGTTCAATATGAAATTTTGTCTATCAAGCACGGGGAGCAAAAAGAATACGAATTTTGACACTTTCCCTCAGTCACTTCAAATTGAGACTTGACACCTCTACCTGCTAGCAAAAGCCATGTTTTCATGTTCAGACCATTTCTATACAGACTGCCACCATGAATGGCACTGACAGTATCAGAAACCTCATATCTCTTTGTTTTAACATTATAAGAAAACATGTTTTAATACCATCTCCAAATATGCTGTACTTGAACTGTCTCAAAGAGATTGTTTTAGTTCATTTCTGCATCAAAATCCATGCTTTCTGCTGTGATTTTCAATCTCCACTCAAGTACAAAGCATCTACACCCTTATTTACTGAGAACTGCAGCTCAGTGTTGCAGCAGGGTGGCATAGCTCTGTCAAACACCATAGAAATGATATTCCATTTGCACTTCACACTAAATACTGACTACTATGTAA
>NW_008603631.1:0-11364 GCF_000691845.1 Merops nubicus | reverse complement strand
CACTCTTTCTTCTAAAGCAGAAGCAAAAAACTAAAACAAAACCAAGGGGACTGCATAAAACAGGCTGAGAAGTTGAACACTTGATTATTATTTTGAAGAAGTCTGTATGCTTGATTAGCTGATTAAATAAAAGGGGAAAATGACCCTTTGAACTTACAGCCTACTGGGGGTGGTTTCTACTGCAATAACACCCTGTTTAAACCCTATGGCTACAGTACATCTGTGGTTCACTGGGTGTAATTACAGCTTTAATACTGTAACTGTAGCAAACAAGTCCCATGGTGTATTAAACTAAACACATGAGGCATTTTGTCCTCCTGACTACAGCCTGTTTAATGGCATTTCAGGCTCCAGCACATAAGTCTGCTCCTGGCCATGCGCTCCCAAGCAGTTAAAGTTGGCCTGAGCTGGTTCCAGAGGAACACCAATCCAGCCCAACTGGGCATTGGACAATTACTTGAGAATATCATTTAGGGTTGAAACTGATATTTATCTAGTGATTGAAATCAGTTGGGAACTCAGTTACTGTTGTGTCAGCATTTTGCCTTTCCTGGAGCCTTCGGCACTGTTGGTTTGGCTTATTCCTACACTGGGCATTTACAGCTGGGCTGATGTGGCAGCTGAAGAAGCAGCATACCAAGTGTATTTGTTTGTGTTTTTTATTATATTTCACTTCTTATCCTGGCCCACCTCCTGAAAAAAAAACAAAAAACAAAACACACAAACCACATCAGGAGAACTGAACTCACTTTGACTATCCTTTCCCCTCCTTTTCAGAAGTCTGCCCAGCCTCCCCCATCACCATGCATCATGGGCAGGAGTCCAGACCAGAGCTGGGGACGGGCTTCAAGTTTCTTTTGTTGAGCATGTTGCAATGAGCAGCCTCAACTCTATAGCTTCCTAAATAGAAATTAGTGTCTAGTAAAGGTGAGTGACCTACCAAAACTCTTTAAATGTGATGTTTCCCCCTGCCTTGATCAGATGTTCTGGCTTTATCTCTGCTGTTAAGGACTGGCCAGTGGAGCTCCTGCTGCCATGTCTCGTGATGCATGCATGTAGACCTCTGCAATCCTACTCTCACTAAGAGGTTTCATCTATCCAGACCTGCCCAAAATACCAGCATGTGAATAGCTTGTGCCTTCCTTAAATACTGCCCTAAAACGAGTCATTAGCAGTCATGAGCCTTATCCCGATCATCATTGTAGGAGCCTTTATTTTTCCTCCACATAGGATTTTACTTTTGCATTCCTTCAGTAAAATACAATTTTTCCACTTTTCTGACAGTATCACCTGGTCAATGAAACCTCATGGTCCTGTTAGATCCTGTTAATCCTCCTGCCTCCCACAGCTGGACATTTCTCTTACTGGCTTTGTACCTTTGGGTTCGGCATCTTCTTTAAAACCCAGTATTCAGTGTTTTCTCCTACATATCAAGTTCATCTAAATGCAGCGATCCTGAATAAAAAGGAGACCTAATGTTCTGTCTGCAGGGTGGAGGTAGGCCCCGATCTTTAAAGCAATGCCTTTCTTTTGCTTCCCTACTGTCTGCCCGTGAACCTCTGTTCCCCTGTAACCCACTCCCTTCCACAGCTCCTACTTCATAATCATACTCTACCATCTCCATGAAGCACCTTCATGCCCATTCCCACTTCTTCAGCTGGAAAGCCCAGGGACACTGCTCTATTCCTGCAGGCACTACAGAGTCTTGAAGGGGGCAGGCTGTTTATTTGCCTCTGTGTTAAGTAAAATGTCCAAGGACCTGACCACAAAAAAACCATAATGAATATAGGGCAAGTATATTCTTAGGGCAACTATTTGGGGGAAAAAATAAATAAATCTTGGGTTTGTTTGGTTTTGAATGTAGGAGAAAATGTAGATTTTATAAATATCCAACAGTAGCTTACACCACCAACTAGAGTCTAATGGAAGCTGTTCCAGCTAGGTGCAGGTAGGTTGCACATCACATGTGGAGACTTATGATCTCATACCACAGCTACCAGATGAAACAGTCATGCTGGTTTCCTTAAAATGCTGGAAGAGTACTAGGCACCCAATTTTGTCAAGGAAAGGGGACTGCATCCCTTTGTGCTTGGAGTATTTAGACACCCACTACATACTCAAAATAATGTAGGTTAGAACTTTAAAAATCATCTATTGCCCCTAGTAATAACAGCAATACTTCGCAGGGTTGTAAGTACTTTTCAGCCTAGGTTATCAAAACTCTTTACAAAGGCAGTTAAGCAAGTATCATTATATCTATTCTACTCTGAGGTGACACTGACTTTGTGTCAGTTATAATTATAGAATAATCCAATACATACCCATTATTCAGCTTCTCAGAATAACCTGTAATTCTCTAAGCAACTCTAACAGGAAAACAAAGTTACAAATGGGGCAACTGAATGATTCATCCAACAGTGAATGTAATGGTTTGTTCTCCTAACAGGCAGAATTACCACCACATTACACTCATGACTTGCATTTATACAACATCCTTCAATCTGAAGGACTACAAAGCACTGGACAAACTCTCTGCAGTACCAGCCAAGGACTGCCACATGGCAGCATAACGCAGCCATCTCTGGGAAGGAATGCAGATAGCATACTGAAATAGAAAATTAAAGAAAAAACCACACAAACATTAGCTTTTTAAAAAGAAAACTGAAAAAGGGCGTAAATTCTCCTTAGTGTAGAAATATAGCAGAGCTCTTTTTGGTAGGCAACAGGAAAGTTACATGAGACAATCAGTTGAAAAACTCTGTGGGGTTTCCTAAATAAACACAAAAGCCAGGGCCCCAGCAGGTGGCCAAGTTTGATATTCAAATCATTAACATTTTACATGTGGAGTTTTCCATTAGGAAAAGGTTACCACATGATGGACAATCTGTATATATTTGCAGATGTGGCATGCAGGGAAGTCAAACCTGGGCAAGGAGCATAATTCACAGCAATCTCTCTGCCCAAGAATAGCTGAAGGCAATGTCCAATCAAAGTACTGTCAGTGCAGCGCTCAGCGAATAAATGAGTTGCTTTGACAGGAAATTCCAACAGCAATTTTAATTCTGATCAGGCTCCAGGAAGTGGAAAGAATAAAAACACATCAATTATAGTGACAGGAAGTTTTAAATCACATGGCAAGCAGCTGCTGCCAAAGGACACGTCTGCCAGCTTTGTTAAGAAGTATGGTATTTTGGTGAGACCAAAATTTTACACCAAAATTTTACAGGCTGACATCAGTCCCTAATTGTATGTTACCCCACTACAAGGGTAAAGAAAATGACACACTGCAGACAGCACACCATCATTACAACAAATCAGAGAGACCGCTTTTTTTTTTAAATCCTGACCCAAAACGAGCGTATTTATAAAAACTCCAAAACACACCACCAACCAATGATATGAAGCCCATGCACGTCTACCTCAACAAAGCAGGAGATCCCAGCAGCAAGGCAAAGAGACCATCAATTCCGGAATCAGCCTTAGGCTGCAGCACGACCAGCACTTCAATCATCTTACACACATTGATGTTTTTCATTAATCCATGATGCAGATCATGATCACTGAGATGAATCAGTGGTGTACTGGGAGAAAAGTCGAAGAGCTGTTTGATACCAGGTTCTTATTTTGTGATGCAGATGCAGAGTCTACCAAATGGCTTCTTCAGTTATAGGGCTAGGTGCTCTCCCACGCTCCCAGTGCAGCATCATATCTAACATGAATGAATACTGGGCTACATTTCTTATGGCAGAACCTAATTAAGCTGACCTAGGAATGGGACGGTGGGGCTGGGATGGGCAGGGGGAGGAACTCACAGGTTAACTTGTTGATTTTCCTCCTATGGCATTATGGTTCAAATGGCTACCACTTCAGGGCAAATCATTCAAATGGATGCAAATTGCTGTGGCCTCACTTTCAAGTACACTGAAGCTGGTTTATACAGAACTGGGACTGGAGAAGGGCATTAGAGCTAATGTAAGTGTGATTTATAGTTTGTCATAATGCTGTAAAGCAGCCCAGATACACAGGGAATTTAGATCCCTAAAGGAAAGCCTTGATCTCACTTTTGCCAATGCAGATTTTGTAAATGGCTTCAGTGAGTCTTTCTGCCCTTGAGTCCAAGAAGGGAATGGCTATCACTGGCTACATGACACACATCTACAGAAGGTTAGTCAGATGTGGCAAGTGTTATTCTATGATTCAATGCAAAGTGACTGAAAAAGGGTGTTGAACTGCCAAATAGTGATTGACTCATAACCTACACAGAAAATTGGTTTACATCCTCCACAACTGAATTACATCCTCTGCTACGCAGCTTCCCAGCCTGAGGAACTCCTGCTGTTCCTTCATTGAAATGACCAAGAGTATCAAAGGGCTCAGAGCTGAAGATTGTGTTTTTCAAATGGGTCGGTAAGCACAGAAGAGAAAAATTTGCCCTCAGAAAAGGAGATGTTCATGAGTTTTGTTACTCACATGGACACCGATAGGCTAGTATTTTCTAAACCGCAGAAAAAAAATACTCAGCCAAAAGAGACAGAAATGTTTATGCAGATTTAGCAAAGGTCACCAAGAAGTGTGTCATTTTGACAATACTGGCAAGCTTTGTATAAAGTTTGCCTTTTCAAAGAGAATATTTTTCAATAAAAAGACTACTGGAGGAAAGATTTAAACTAATTCTACATAAAATTTTTCATTATGTCTTTGGAGACAGTGTGAATATTGGATTCCAAAACAAAGAAAAAATACCTGTCAAGATAAGACATGATACATCTTTTTATTTCATTTTAACTTTTACTTCAATAGTAAATGAAGCTAAAACATAAAAGTGCTCATAGTTTCCTGCATAATTATCCACATTCAAATCTCTCCTCAGGAGAGATTTTGTGGGCTTTGATCCAGGGATTTTCAAGCATTTAAGGAAGATACAGGAGTCAAATCGCATATTTCTTCTGAAGAAAATATAGTACAATTTCCTCATGCTTTTAAGGACATTCCACGCACGGACAATCTGGCCTGAAGCCAGAGACAAGAAAAAATAACAAGCAGACTTCTTAAATGTTCATTAATTTTGTAAGTCTGTTTTATTATTTTTTATAAGATTCCCTTTATATTCTGATAGAATCAGTGTTTCCAGTCCAAGAACACTTATATGATATCTATGGTGTATCTTACTAATTGTCCATATTTTTCATCAAAATTACCTGATTTCACCTTAAAATGACATGTCAGTCTATGTACATGCAGATATATATCTTTTCCAATGATCATACAAAGCTATGAAATAATGCACCAAAAATCACTTGACTCTCATCTTTAAAGATTAGGTATGAGTCCTAAGACATTTTTATGTAGCTAAAGAAAAAGAAATGGACATTTGTATATATAGGCAGATATGTAAAATACCTTCTACTGACCACTCTAGCACTAAGCCACTTCATGTTTCAATAAGTCCCTAAAATGGGTGAAAGAGTAAGTGGCACCGATTTCCTGGTTTTGCTTCCCAGTATTGTCCTGCCAACAGTTATTATGAACATGTGTGCACAGATTTGCTTTCAAAAGTCCAGCATTGTCCCAAACCATCTAGAAGTTTCCCACTCAGGTCACCTAGAAGTCCTATGGCACATCCTTGGACGTGTACCTTGGCTACTTACCACAGATTTCTTAGCAGCATCATTTTATACAATGCCCTTGTTCTGCGTAAGGACTGTGGCAGGCTGGGTTGCACTTCATCCTTCAGTTGAACTGAGAGAGCTTCCCTTTTTTAAGCTAAACTCATTCTTCAGTCCTCAGCATTGCTGTGGCAGCTTCATGTGGCAATAAAACCTGCTATAAATCACTCTCATGCATCTTCCTCCTTTGTTAATTAGCCTCTCCATGCAAACAAAGTATCTATACACTATGGAAATAATCTTGGTTTCAGTGGCTTTACCTCTTTCCTGCTTGATTTCTTCTTTCTCTGATTTTGACAGCAAGACTACAACTGACATCTGGACTCGAACACTTTCTTATGGCCCTGCCTTTCCTCTTATGCCTGCAAGGACCCACTGGTCCACTGTCATGACTGTCAGTGTTCACAGGCCGATGAAATACTAGCAGCGTGTCACGGGCATATGCAGCTGAAACTCAACCCTTGCAGTCCCAGGCCTTAGTCCCTCTCAGGTTTCTTTCACTTTGTTTCCAACTTTACTTGCCAAAAGTAACTCTACGAACAAAGGGGTACTAGTTAAACATAACATTGTTTTAGAACTGGAGACCAGAGGAATATATAGACAGGATCCTCAAAGCCTGACCACTTGACGACATTAACAAAGGCAAAGAGCAGCACTGATTTACCAGGAGGTGAGTTACAGAGGCTTTGATGTCCTGACTGATTCTTCTTGATTCACACTCCCATGTTGCATGATGAAATTATGACAATTATATTTTTGTGAACCTCCCTTCATCTGGCTCTGCCGACATCCAGCGACAGACTTTCCGTGCTGGGATGTGCTGAGTAGCAGTTGTGAGACTGCTGCCTTTGCTCCCAGAACTCCCAGGGCTGTTTTGATTTACACCGTGCGGTACCTAGCCCACGAGCTGACAACAGATTCCCAAAGACAGAACACGACCAGACACGTAGCTGCTGGTACATTTAGCCCAAGAGCAGTCTGTGTTGGCTGACAGAAGCCTTAACTTCTCTGAAGGGTACACTGCAGCTGTTCGGACCAAGGTTTATTTCTCATTTACTCTAAAGAGCAAAACTGCAGTGGAGACTGAAATCATAAAATCTGGAATCAAAAGCAATGCTACAGGATGACTCCTTAACTTGCACTGGAGGAAGTCTGACCATGGATTATCAGCTCTTCACATCCTTTCTATCTAACACCTCCAGGAGCTTCTTCCTAACTTCTTAGGAAAGTACAAATATGTTTCTGTGGTTTTCAGGACTCCCTGCAGTTCCTCTTCATTGTTCCTTCATTCTTTACAATCTATTATTCACACTCCCGCTTGTTCTATTCATCTTGATTTCTTGTCCATCTCTACCATCAGGAGTTACTCTTTAGCTTATGATGCTCCTGCATCTCTTCAGCTCTTTGCCATTCCACCAAGTGTCAAATGTCATCGTTATGAGTATTTTCTCCAAAGTCTATGTCTGATTTAGCTTATGACTGGTCCTCTGCTGTATCATTTTGCTTCTTCATCAGCTGGGGAACAACACACATGTTAATTTACTGTTGTTATTACTATTAGCTATTCCTTGGAAAACTGTGTTAAAGACCAGAGGTGAATTCAAAACCTGAAATTCCTCCCCCCAAGAAAGAGATCTCATTTCCAGATAACCACTGATTATTGTTTTCCCACCTGATACACTGAAGGTGCACCTCCTGGAAAGCCTCTCTTCTTAGTCACCTTCCAATGAGGCCATATAAAGTGCTTCCCCACCTGAATGAGTTGGTCAATGATATAAAAGGATAATACTGGCTCATGATGATTTTGTAACCAGTTTCCTATCCAATTCCCCACAACCATTAGAACAACCGGAATCACTTATGAAGATGCTTTCAACATTCGTTTAACTTTTTCCAGCCTCTGCAAAACCACTGCAAGCTTGTAGACTCCATTACTGAGACTTCTCCAGGGATCATGCTACTCCCTGCAGAGACGCAAGTTCTTCCTAAGTCCTGTTCCCTTGGTCCAAGACATCTTGCTTCATTCATTTCTTCTCTGAGGAACTTGTTCAAGATTCTTGCACAACTGAGATCTCAGCATCCAAAGGACCACAAAAAGACAGCTCTGTATTTCAGTTTTGCAACACCCTAACTCAAGATTTTTAAAAGCAAGTGCTTAAAACAAATCAACAGCTTACCTCTTTTAGCAAGACCTTGTTTCTCGACAGAAGAAACACTGACTGAACACAGCTTGCAAGAAAAGAAGACAGGTCATTGCCCTTTTTAGAGACTCTGCACGAAAGCACCACCAGCACAACAGATTCAGAAGAGCAGAATTCCACTAACTAACCAGCCATGGAGATGACCCAGCTTGTTGCAGTGTCTCAGCATGTCTCATAAAATGCACTGAAACTTTTGCTAACAGGACTATCTGCATGTTATTGTTCATTTTTATTACAGCAGCATGAGGTGTGTCCATCGATATCAGGACCTTGTGCCTGGTACAGATGTCCGGTTTCAGGCTGTTAACCAAAGGACACCAGATTATTCAACTTCCCGCTCCCAATATAAGCCATCAAATAACAAGACCCTTTCATGTCAATGTGCCATTTGTACAGACAAATGCTCAGCACCATAGGTCATAAAAGCCAGCCCACAAAGACTGTTTCTGGGGGGAAAGAAAGAAGATTCTTAAACTTATTTTAAGATTGATATCTATGCACTCGTGCATGTGTATTTAACCATAGACATAATTCACTTAAGTTTAAGAAACCTGCTTTTAAATACTTCACCACTGTGTCATAGCATGGAAACTACCTCAGGGCTACTAGGGAGGGGGTTCAAACATCCCTCATATAAAACACATCATTATGCATTAGAGGAAACTTCATTCACCAGAGAAGAATGGCACACCAGCTGGAGGTGAACACCATAAAACCACATAAAGTTTTAATTAAATTCATTAAAAATTCTTTGTCTCTCACTGTGTTTGGAGGCAGATAGAACCCTTTAACAATGGCCAGCACACAATCAGGTTTGTCAAAACTAATAATGGTACAAAAGCATTTGCTTACCCTGGGACATTTTGAAAAAACTTGAGTAAGTGTATTATTTTTAATATGGGGCATTTATAAATTACTGCAATATGTGTCCAGTCTTGGAGCAGAGTTGCTATTTCTATTGTTCTTTGGATTGATAAAAGTTGTTAATAGTGAAAGGCATGTTTTTAGCAGTTGAGAAAATTAATCAGACCAGAATATAGGAAAAAAGCATATTTTCCCCTTAAAACATATATATATATGTATATATATATATGTGTGTGTGTGTGTATATATATATACACACAAATAAAAATACTTACTAGGGATTGTCGCAATAGGACAAGGGGTAATGGTTTTACACTAAAAGAGGGTAGATTTAGACTAGAGATAAGGAAGAATTCTTTCATGATGAGGTCAGTGAAACACTGGATCACATTGTCCAGAGAGGTGGTAGAAGCCCTATGCCTGGAAATGTTCAAGGTCAGGTTGGACGGGGCTGTGAGCAACCTAATCTATTAAAGATGTCCCTGCTCACTGCAGGGAGGTTGGACTAGGTGACCTTTAAAGTCCCTTTCAATACAAACCATTCTATGATATATAAAACCATTCTTCATGATCAGTATTTCTCTACAGCATGTCTTCTATATCCTGTACTGATAAGTATGATGTATAGTTACATTTCCTGCCCTTCAGAACTTGACATCTATCAGTGAATCTGCATACAACAAATGGATGTTACAGCACCAGACCTCCTCCTGCAAACACATACATGCCTGATGTCAGACAATCAGCTATGCCAAGGGGCTCATCATGAGCACAGAGCATGCATAAATATTTGCAGGATTAAGCCTACTAACCAGGGTAAAAGAGGATAGCTATGTGGTTGCTTAGCTCTTATGTAAATGACTTTGTTTTTCCAAGCTGGAAAGCCTTGCAAAATACTTTTATGTTTAATCAAATCCAAATAAAATGATTCTACAATATACTGGAAGGCTCCACATGATGAGTCAGTGACAATGTCAGCTATTTAGACTCATGGCAAGCACTAAATTTTGGTCCCAATCCAGGTCCCATTGAATCCAGTGGGACTCCTTTTCCTGATTGCAACATGAGCCTTTGTTACTAAATTATCTCAAGCCGATAAACTCTGAAACAGAAAAGTTACTTTTACTAATAATTCCTAATCCCAACTTAAGGATAATTGTAAACTAGAACTAACTAATTCAGTAATTAGGTCTGAAAACATACTCACTGCATAGGTAATGCATAAGGGTTGGGTATTCGTTTTTCAAACTTTATCAAGATGCTCTGATACAAGAATTAGCACAGGTCAAATGAACACTCCCATAACCTGTGAGAT
This sequence comes from Merops nubicus, assembly GCF_000691845.1. Classification (NCBI taxonomy): domain Eukaryota; kingdom Metazoa; phylum Chordata; class Aves; order Coraciiformes; family Meropidae; genus Merops; species Merops nubicus. The sequence goes on along the minus strand of NW_008603631.1, from coordinate 1,318 downwards.
ACAGTTGAAAGGGGTGAAAGAGCAGACAAAAGTGTACATTCCCCATCCCACACCTCTGCAAACAGACTTGGGGGTTCGTCCATTTCACAGTCACAGTGCTATAGATTTTAGATCTTCGGTCTGTATCCACTTGATGCTCAGTGTTCTTTGGGACAAGGAATTTGATGGGCTTTTTTTTTTCATTTACCTGAGCACAATGTGACAGAAACATGTATTTAAGCAACTATATAATACAAAAATTAGTTTGGTGGATCAAAATCAATGTAAGCACATAAAGTCTTGTATTGAGTCTACATAATAATGTACTCTGACGTGTATGAAACCACTATTTAATTTAAGAAACAAAAGAGCAAAGTAATTTTTTTTTCCTCCATTCTATTGCCTTTAAATATCAGCTGTAGACATGCTGTCCTCAATTATATAAGTTCCAGAGGAAAATAAGATGCCTGCTTTTTCACTTTGCTTTCACACAGGCACATAAAGCAACTTCAAAAGAGAACAGAGATAAAAGAGATCAAGAAATGAAATAGCAATAAAAGTAGACCCAGAACCGTTTCAGGGGTTGACAGAAAACACATTGCACAATGCATTTGCCCATATTCCCATCATGAAATGGTGGGAATTCCCTCTTCTAACTTCAATCATCTAAAGGTGAATCTTATAACTTAAACATATTGGCTAAGTCCTGTAGGCAATGAGAAAAGCCACAAGTAGAAGATAATTCTTTCAGTGTGATAATAAATATAATAAGGTAGGGTAAAATGCTTTCTGAAAAGGTCTGTCTCCTACCATCAGAGAATCTCAACACAAATAGGCTAGGTCCTTCAAGGTAGAGCTATTGCATGTGGTTACACCAAAACACTGAAGTATCTCAACAAGGATGTAAACAGCTTAGGTACTGGCATTCAGGTACGTCTGCTGTGATCTGTAAATTTGGCTGCTGTGACTTCAATTAGTTCATGTTTAAACTGTTAGTGGGCTCCACTGTGAGTAAGTGAAGAGGTGTACCTGTGTCTCTGTGGTGACTGTAGCTCCGTTCACAGTTTGTTCTCCATTACACCTATAGATTGTAAGAAAGGTCAGACTTCTGACATCCATTTCATTGCTCTGTCCCTAATGCTCTCACTTGCTGGGCAGTGAGATCTTTTAGTGGTAACCTTTACATACACATCTATAAGTATCTGCACATCTATAGATAAAGCAGAGATAGATAACATATTACCTAAACATTGTATCTATACCTATAAGTAAATACACAAATAACTTCATAAATATATCTACAACTTTCAAAAAAGTCATGGGAAACAGGAGAGGTGCC
>NW_008603630.1:0-74371 GCF_000691845.1 Merops nubicus | reverse complement strand
TGCGTCAATACGAATCGCGAGGCGATTTCCTGCCCGCGGGATTAGCTGAGCAAAGAGAGCGAGGGCCCCGTTTTCCTCGCCCGGGGCTGGGGGTGCGTCTACCTGCGCCCTCCCTGCTCTTCTGCCTCCTCCTCCTCCTCCTTCCCGGGGCAGCCGTGTTGGAGCGGGGGCTGTCCCCCGCCCTCTCTCCTCCCTCGGGGGGGAGCCTGGTTGCCTTCGTGTCCCGGTAGGGAGCCCCGGTTGCTCACCCCAGCCCCCGGGTCAGATCCTGCTGCCGCCTGCCAGAAGCCTTCCCTCGATTTAGTCTCACCTGAAAAAAAGCCACATATGCATACGTGTGTGTATGTGTATACATATGTGTGTATATGTATATATAGATGTGTATATGTATATATAGATGTGCGTATAAACACAGGGCCCCCAAAGACCCAGCCCAGGCACCATGCATCACAGAAGGATGCATGCAGTTGGCAGCTGCCACCACCACCAGCAATTCTGTGTCCTGAAGCTGGAAGCCTGGCCAGGCTTTGCTGTGGGGCTTTTAAACCAAAGCAAGCATGCAAACCAGCCCAATCTTGGCAAACTGTATTTGCTGGACGAGGGCGTCTCACCGCTCCTGTGTTTGGTGAGTGGCTGGGGGTGCTGATCTAGGCCCCTTCAGAAGTCACTGCTCAGGAGGCTGCTCAGTGACAGAGGAGTGAGGCTAACTGTTGGACTGCAGCTGTTACCGAGAGAAACCAAAAGGGCAAAAAGCCTCCAGGGAGGTGTCGTCCTGTTCCTGGGATCGGTGGGTGCTGGGAGCCCGGTGTGTATAAACAAACCTTCACTTTCCAAGCACATGTATAGCGTCAGCTTGGTAAGGACAACTCCAGCGTTGAGATGTAAGACAGCCTGGAGGACTGCGCGCAGGGCAGCAAGCCAGTGTCCTGCATAGTGATCTTGTTTCGTGCTGTGTGGCCTCACGGCTCTACCTTTCCCCATTTGTTTCCCAAAGAGGAAATTCAGGGCTGGCAGCACATACCCACTGCACACAGGTCCTGCGGGATGGATTGAAGCTCACGCGGCATTCGGCAGATGTCAGCCGCTGCCCTGACGGCCGACTGTTCCCATCTGCTGGGGGAAAGGGGGTTCATGTTGATCCGGTTCCTACCTTGTGTGTTCCAGGGGATATTTTGCTTGGCTAAAACAGTTACTTTACTGCAATATAAACTTTGTAATCAAACTCATTAAAAACTGCAATTTGTATAGTAACATCCACAGTACCAGAGAATATTAAAAGAATGAAATGGCCTTAGCTGCCCAGATGTCTACTGTAGTTTATGTATAAAAAGACAAGCTTTTGAGACTAATTAATAAGCCAGAACCTACATGAGCTCTTCTTGTGCGATGCCTCCACAAACATCTGACAGCTTCATTTAGTACTAGTGTCAAATCCGGCTCTTCTGTTTTCTTCACTGAACAACCAAGGAGTACATACAGTTAAAAAAATAAAGGCACGTATGTATAATGAATGCAAAGTTAAGGACACACTCGGAACTGGAAGAAGCGAGAATGACTTTTAGCTCTGCCACAGCCAAAAGCAGCCAGCCTACCCTTTGTCTCACATGATCTTCCTTTTCCTTTTAAGTGGGAAAACTGTAAGTAATAGTTTGCAAAAATCTTCCTAAGGACAATGATGCCTAGTAGTAAGGGAAGGAGTACTCTTGGACTTGCAGTTACACTGTTACTATGAAGGACTTTCGATACGCTGGCTGAAATGATCCTTTCGTTAGTTCCTACACAGTAGGTGAGGTGGCAGCAAAGCTGGTTCAGGCACAGCATACATTTCCCCTCATGCATGTATGCTGGGAAAATTTTATCTGAGTCAGTGACACTGTTTCTTGGCTGCAAAGGAGAGAAAAATAAGAAATAAAGCTTATTTCTAAAATAACAAAAGGAATAATAACTCAGAACCAGCCACAGTTGAGGCCCTAAAACTTGAGAAGTTGGAATGTCTAACAGGCAAGAGTCTGGCAATTTAAAAACAAACATCAAAAAATATTCTTTTGGACATTTTGAATGGGAAATACTTAAAATTATCAGACAAGTGAAACTCAAAAACTGAGCTGAAAACTCTTGTTGGAAAAAAAGCAACAATGCTGCTATTAAAGAAATTCAGGAAAAACGGTATGGATACTTGCACAAGAGCTACAAGTCAAAGATAAGCTCAACAGTCCACCCAGCTCACTGTAATTGTTTTCATGGCAGTTCCATGGCTACATAAACTGTACTGCATATCACAGAAGCTTTTAAAATTCTCCACCCCTGAGTATGCAAGCATGCCAAATAGAAGTGTAGTTTCCATGGCAATTCATATAAGTAGAAATCAAGTGCTGGAATGTTTGCTAAAAGTATGCTTTAATCAGGAGCGTTAAAAATGGTAATAAAATACTTCAGTGCTATTCTGTAGCAGGGAAGAAGAGAAGCAGGCACCCACAACCATGACCTCTGCGTAACCTGGTCCCTCACCTTTACTGGTTTTACCCACGTCAGGTGTGGACATGACTGCATTTCTGTCACATGAGCCAGAGCCCACAGCTGCGAGTTGGTTCAGGCTTTATGCTGCCTGCAGGAGAAGAGACAATACCCAGCCTGACAAAATCAGTTGAGATAAAGCTACCCATTGATGACTGGCTGTAGTTACACCCACTCGTTTCTTTGGTGGCCAGACTGGTCTGGTTTCTTCCCTTTCCTGCCTTAACTGTTAATTTGGGTTCCAAATCTATAGTTTGTGACCATATTTGGTGGGTTGATGGAGTTATTTGTGAAAACTAGATAATTATCCAGGTGAAACCTCTTCCCTCCCTGCACCTCTCCATCTTCTGAAAAAGGTCCAACAAGTACTTGCCTCAGAGTGAGTGATGAGAAAAGGAACAGCATAGATCTGAGCACCTGTGCTTGAGGCCAAGCATCTATTTCTTGAACTGGCACCACCAATACACCAACAGGTTATTAAATTGCAGCCTTTTTGAACAAAAAATGTTGTAATAAATGAAGTTGTAAGGATTCAGTGCTTTCCAGTATGTACCAGAGCATTTTAAAGCACTGCCTCAGTGAAGAAACCCAGCTGCTGCTTGCCACTGGAGAATGAAGCTACACAACTGTTTATAGTTTGAAAATAATAATAAAGGTCACAACCAGAACTTTGGGTAAAGCTTCAAAGCAAGTGGTGATTCTTCTGTTGTAACTTCCTCAAAGTCATTTTGAGGCAGTGTACCAGGCTGGATTCTAGGTACTGAAAGAAACTTGATTTTTAAGGCTCGCTAGGAATCTCTGCAAAATAAAATGGCCACCTGATGCATGACCTGATGCATCAATACCATTTAGGTGAAAATCACACCAAATCGTTACACTGGCCATCCAAATTTAAAATCTAAAAATCTGTTCATGTAGCACACAGTACAGAGGTGTATCAAACATTAATACAACAATGTAAGCTGAGGTTCAACCAGTGGAGTGTTTGTGTGATTTGGCCTGAAACTCTTAAATTGTCACATCAGAGCTTTCAAGAAGAAACTGCCTGAGGAAAATAAGTTACATGAGTAATCAAATCTCAAGCTCCAGGGCACAAGTCAATTGCTGGAAGGGTCAAGAAAGGAATTTCCTCACTCTCTTCCTTTGCACAGTTGTACACAATTAACTAGGTTGTGACTGCAAGCAAGAAAGTGGTTAGGTTTTGCATTCCTCTGAATCATCAAGTGCTGGCTGCTTTTGCAGCTGAATTCAGAGCTTGAGGGACAGGTCTGGTAGGTGGGGTTTGTTGCACTTTGGTGAGGCTTTGCCTAGATTTGGAGAGCAGTTCTGAGGTTTGCTCTTCCTTTGATGCTGACTGCCTAGCTCAGAGTATGGCTGCGTTGTAGAACTACCATTAAAATGAAGACTCTACTAATTGGGGCAGCTAGTTTTCTGTTAATAGGAAGTAGTTACCTTAAAAATGTCTCTCTCCGTAAATTGCACAACTCATAATGACTCATTGAAGTAGTAGCAATGCTGTAGCCATAATGGCCTGAAGATATAAACAATCAGGATTTGTTGGAAAAGTAACCATTTTTATTAATGCAACCAGACCTTTGTGTAATAAAAGATCATGCTATTTCTTCTTTAAATAGAACATTTTAGTAATCAAAAGGACTTTTGCTAACACAGGCCAGACATTACTCTGCTTCAAATCACAAGAGCACTACCTTATTAGCTTGTGTATGGGTATCTGTCTTTGCAGCTGATTAATTGCTTCCCTTTGCTAGAATCAGCATGCTTCTGTGAATGGGGGTGGCTTAGGGCTTAATTAGCCAACTTTGATACTGCAGCTAAACTCACTACAGCACTACTAAAGATTTTTCTGTACACAAGTACATTTTCGATACACGATTGGTGAGCAAACATGCTGAAAACTGCAAGCATTAGATAAGCAAAACCTGGTCCATGCTCCTCATAGATGTTGAGTCAGTAGGCGAACGGTTGGCAGAAGACACGATGCAAATGCCATAGTTTTGCTTTTGCATAGTGTTGCTTTACAGTCATAGTCACAGATTAGGGCAGCTAATCATTTTGTAGAGGGTTTTTTCTCAGCAGATGGCCTCCAAATGTGAAATTAAGTCCCATTACCAGCACAAAGAATGACACAATATGGCTACTACTTTCCTGCACTGATAGGGGCAGAATAAGATGCAAAGATATATTTTAGCTACAGCTTTTGGGGATTTTTTTTTCTCTAAAGAGAGGTGGGATTAAAAACAACTGAAAAATAGAAATTTTAGCCCTATGTAGGCCTTACTCAAAACTGCCTTATGTGCTTAGAAAAGTTATACAAACCCCAGAAATAAACATCCTTAAGATGCACTATTGCCCAATGCAAAATCAATCGAAACCAAAACGGTAAGCAAGTGACAACTCACCATCTAACCTCCCCATCGCACTTGCATCCCTTCCATAAAATCCTAAAAATATAATGGGGCAGGGGAAAAAGTTGCAGAACCACATACATTCTGCTCCTGTCAGAATGTGTAGGGGAATGGGGCAGATGGACCAGCATCTCTCTGCTGGAGTTTTAACTGTGTGCTGTAGGAATCTGGCTTCTGAGGCCAGCACAGCTTCTGCACCAGACAGCTTGTTGGTGTGTAGGGCACACACACCTCACACATGCCCACTGTCAGATTAATCCATATCTCGTTCTTCCCTTTCTCCCCTATGTCACACCCATTTTGGGTTACCCTGGGGAATGAGGGGACCGTCCTACAGGTAATGCTGTTTCCCTTTGTCTGCTGTTTCACATGCCACCTTTCTCAACAAGTCTGTCAGCATGCCAGTAACAGGATCAGCCTCCAGCAGGCAGGGCAGGGGATGAAGCCGTGGGAGGGCTCTGGATGACTTTGCCCTCCATGCCTGCAGGGAGGCTGAAAACTGGTCCCAGCCTGTGGTGGCTAGGACCCCTGTGTTTTAACCGGAAGCTGAAGCTTCACAGGGCAACATCTCAGCTAAGGACACAATGGTAAACTGAAAAGCAAACAAACAGCTATTCAGGGAAGATAGGAAATTCGGAAGTGTTGTTTTACAGGAGCTGGACTGTGTAAAGCCTGCTGATTTATGCATGTATTTTTGTCTGCGTTGCTCAGTTGAGAGCATCTGTCTCCATCCTGCAGCCTGGGTAGCCTGTTTGTGAAGAAGCCCTAGGCATGTTCCTCAGTCTGGCTTCGCACCGCTGCGGCCACGACACCATGCGCTTCCCATGAAGCTCCCACTGCCTGATGTAGGATTAGGCCCACAGGAAGCAATAAAATATGCTTGCTGATCCCAGAGTATCACAGGAAATTAACATATGACAATCTTTAACACATTGTTTTAATAAATTATAATTTTGTACTCTGGTTTAAAGACCACTGTGAAATCTGAGATAGGAAGCTGGGGGTGGTCTTGCTTCTTTTTTATAATGCCTTGTTTGCACGTTGCTTTATTTTTTTCATTCCTCTTTGTACTACTGAAACCTTAAAATGGTCGGGGAGGTGTCCAAGCATTTGTGAGCAAGAACTTTAATTTTAGTTGCAAGCTCCCTGGACCCTCCTGTAAACTCAAAACCCATTCTAACCAAGATGAGAAATGCATTATCTTAGTGATACACTTTGCTTACAGGACATAATTTGGGTAGCAATATGAAATGGGGAGACAAAAGTAGCCTGTAGGAGCCAAGTGATTAATACATAAAAAGAGCAGATCCTCTTCAGACTTAGGAACAGTTTGTCACTAGCATGCTTTTTTTAAATTTCAGCAGTTTAACTGGAGAAAAAAATGTTTCTTTATGTCTCAGATCTCCTCTTTAGTTAACGGAGGTTTCAGGTTCCCCCTCCCCCTTCATCTCTGGAGAGGCTGCCAAGTTTTCCCAGAGCTAAAAGCAACAACTTTCTGTTAAACGTTACTTCATGCTTCTGGTATTAATCTAATAGAAGGCTAGATGTGGAGGAGGGGCAAGGAGCAATGAAAGCTGATTTCCTGCCATGCACTGGGAAATCCATAGAAAATTCAGATCTGACACTAATTTTAACAGCTGGGTGACTGCTTTGCCTTTTACTTGCCGTAGGAACATGCAACTGCATTCTTTTTTTTTTTTTTTTGTTACAAAAAGAAAACAGGCATCAAGCAAAAGGCAAAATAAAAAGGCTTGCAATTGTGAATACTCTGATAGAACCATCCTGTTCAGTTGTGCTTGAAATATCAACACATTTTGCAAATTGCCTTTAATTTCTGTTAACATTTCTAATAAAAATGTTCATAGAAACAGAAAATATACAAGGAAATCATCTTGCAAATAAGCACTTCAACAAATATTTACTTGGGAAGTACTCCAGCAGCCACTTTGAAAAGAGTCTTAGCGGGTTTGAGAATCATGCCATTGGGACACTAAAATAAAACTCATGGAGGTGAAAAAATCCTAGCAAAAAGAGCCAGTTCTGAACATTCAACATACAAGTCGGAGATAACAGCCCTGTAACAGTTCATGGCCATTTATAACACACCCCTCGAAGAACTGCTAGCAGCACCTCTCTCAAGCATGCTTTGGTGGATAACTTCTTATATTTAGACTCCATTCTCTGAGTAAGTTCTTTATTAGGAAGTGCTTGACTGTTTATTCTGATAATAATTCGTGAGAGAGTGATGGCCACAAGTGTAGTCCTTTATCTTGACTATTAAAAAAAGTTAATTTCCCTCCTTTCACGCTTTTTGCTCAGCCTTTGCTCCACCTGTTTCTCACATGACATACGGCTCAAATCACAACTTATTGCAGAGGATTTTTTACATTGATGCAAAGAAAGCCTAATACAGTACGCATGCTGAAATGGACCCCTGTTGTGTAGATAAAGCAGGGCTATAACTTGTTTATGCATGCTGTGTGCACCAGGAGGGATCCTTACTGCAGATTATCTTGATTATAAAGCTCTACCTGCCCACTGACGCATGCTATCAACAGAACACGGCAGCTGTTTTCTATGTCACTAGCTGCAGCCAGCTGTTAGACTGAAAGTGTTAATAACCATTTTCATCAGTCCCAGGCTTGCATTAACCAAACTGGAAGACTCAAAGTCAGAAAAATCCCAGAAGCTAACACCCAAAACATGAAGTAGAAGCTACACTATGTGAGCTGGAAGGCTTCTCGTGGGGCAGATAAACACAGGGCTGGAACATTTGATTAGCTTGAAACACTGATGGGCAGGAGAGACAAAAAATAAAAGCCCTGAAAACAAGTAAGAGAATGAGAAAAGTTGCTGTGGATATCACATTAGAAAGAAGTTTAAAGAGCTGAAAATTCTTGGGTGTGCAGTGCTGCTGAAAAGGCAGAGATATCTAAAAAGAAAACTATTTCCAGTTTCTTTTTTCTGTGTTCATAAAAAACAAGGGACATTATGCACAGTTTTTAAGTCAACAGGACCATTGCCATTGCTCCCTCTGTACTCCAGAAATTCCAGCTGGTATCAAGTTTTCCTTGTAATGGAAACAAGCTGGCAGGACTTCAGAGGCTTGATAACAGCTTATACAGAGGAAGGACAACAATAGTTAGTTATTCTTCAGTATTAAAAATGTTTTCACTTCTTTTTTTTTTTTTTTTAAGAGATATTGGATAGAATTTGGCAATGCTTAAAATGATGCCACTTGTATCTGATGGCAGCTCAGAAGGAGAATGTAAAAATGTAGCTGTATGGAATTTGTTTGGGAAAGGCTATCTAAGAGCTCCACTTTTGTCAAATATACCATGGCCAGGGGCTAGGAGCACCATGAAATCACTGAGCTCAGACAGCTTTTAAATGACTGGACAGGGAGTTTTGAAAAACAGGAATATGTGAGAAAGCTATTTATTTCTTCATTTGAAGTCACAGAAATCACCCAGCCCTGATAAACATTATCTTAAGAGCACAAATGTTCCAAAGAAACAAAGTGAAAAACTGTTGAATAAGTGGAAATAATTTAATTTACAATTTCATATATCATATTATAAAATTTGCCTTTGATGGACAAATCCAGTTCAAACAAGTCCCTCTCAGTGTTAATGTTGCACCTTTTCTCTTCTAATTTTTGACCACAGTAAGACTGTAGGTTCTCTTTCAAGACTGTCCTAACTTTCCACATAGTGCCAAACAGCATCTGTACTACATTAAAGTGGTGTGATCCATGCTGCTTTGCAGAGATTTAAGACTTATGCTGGGGCTCACAGCAACCAGAGGCTGAGCACTGATATAAATAAGATATTTTTACATCTCTAGAAAAAAAATGCTTCTCTTTTAAAAATATTACAGTCCCTTATTTCTTTTCTTTCTCCTCTTCTCCTTTCCCTGATCACATGCAACTGAAGAAATGGCCTTTGTTAGTTGTTTTATGGGCTGGCAAGAAGCCCAAAGATCCAGCTGACAAAAACCTCAAGTCAGCAAATCCAACGGGAGGAATGTCCTTTTCAGAGCCCCGTTTCACAGTCTGCCTGTCACGGGAGCATCTCAATAATGCCACACAGAAGAGACTTGCATGGCTCTTCCTTAGAAGTTGAATCATCCTCACTCTGTTCCTGGTGCTTCAGTAATTAGCTCTCGTTACCCACCCACTGCTGCCCAGCATTCGCACACCGAGCTCTGGGCAAGGCTGATGTCACAGCATCGGTCTAAAAGGAAGCTCCCATCAGTAGGTTGAAGAAGTGATTGGCTCCTGCCTCTTCTCTCTCTCAGTACACGTGTAACATGGCACCCCATTCTCAGAGGGAAGCAGCTTGGAAAAGCAGCTTGGGAAGCTGTGTCAGCCTTGGCAGTGTACAGTCAGCAGAAGGTCCCTGAGTTAGATACATGTGTGCTGCTCTAGGTCCCAGCCCACTACTGGATCACTGAGTTTACACCAGAATTTCTAACATCAAAGAGTCAAGGACTTCACAGCAGATACTGATTCATGGTGGGCAGTAGTCAGGAAAATAGGGGCTGTAAACAAACTTAAAGTTCTATTTCATGCATAGGTTGGATAGGAGGAATTTTGAAAATTTTTCCCCAAAGGATACTGAGCTTTTTAAGGTAATTAAGAATGCACTAAAAAAAGACGTGAACCAGGCAGCACAGCAACCTGCACTATGGCTTTGCAGCACAGAAGTGGTTCATCCTGCAATCAGGGGACTCCATATAATGTCAAAATAAACACTTACTTTTCACGCAGTTTTCTTTCCTGAGCTTTTCCTTATCTGACACAATAATCAAAAACTGTTCTGTTCTTTGTCCTCTCCTTTCCTCAGCAGTCCATTGGTATTTACCTCCTCTCATTTTGGATTTCCTGTCTGGTCCATAGGGAAAAGATTTTCCTGTGAGAAATAAATGTCACACTGCTGATCTGTTTGGTTGCCAATAGACCAAGTCTATCCTCTCTATGAAGCAAAGCTCTCATCTACCTGCTATCAGAATAATATTACCCTCAGATTATTTTTTTTTCCTCAACTCCTTTTATTTGGAACTAGCTTTAGAGAATTAGCTTTATGGTCCTTAGCAGAGCTGCTATTTTCACATATTCAATTAAGATTGATGCAACTGTTTTGGGGAAACTAAGACGTAAACTGGAGTAAATCTCAAAATTAAAACCAAAGATCACATATTTTGTAAACGTACCTGCTTTCTCTAGGGTCCTGAATAGCACATGTCTTTTTTGGTTACTGTATTTGACGTTTTTCTGCCTCTCTGGCCAAAACGACTGAAAATGCTCTGTATCACTTCTGCATATGCGCAGAGAGAAGGGCACAGTGACTCTGCCAGAAGCATCCAGATATGGTGATTTTAAGCATACACAGCTGTTTCTGAAATTACAGAAGGTGTTTTTTTCATGAGGGGCAAAATCTTCCCGGCAATTCACACCTAATTATTCATGAAAATGAAAGCCACCAGAAGGACATGGGAGGAAAAAAACCTCTGCATCTGAGCAGCAAAAGTGCCAGGAGATGTGACTGCTCAGATAGTTGCTTGCTTCACCTCAAACAGAAATTAGAGCTTCTGTCTTTCCCCAGAGACCAAAAGACCTGTAAGCCTTTATCCTCTGGGCTGGATCATGGCCAAGGCTGCTGAGCCCCCAGGCAGCTTGCTGACAGGCTTTGGAAGTGCTTGGGAAGGACAGAGGTGCCACATCTCCTCCCTGGTGCTACAGAGACCAGAAGACACAACACAACTGTGCTGTAAAGACAAGAAAAGTAATTTCTGGAAGATCATCAGGGAGTGTGTTGATGCTCGCGTACAAGGCATGCATGCTGATCGAGCATATGTAATACCAGCAGAGTGCAAAAGTCTGGCCAAAGAATGTGGAAGGCTGTATTGCTTAGTGTATTTTTGTTTGGAGGTCTTCAGAGAGTTTTGTGCTTAGGATGTTGAAAATGCCTAGGATCTCTTTGCTATCCTCTTGTGGTGCATTATAAGAGATGCTAGATTGTCATGATTACAACAGCCGGACTGCGGTGAAGAACAGCCTGTGGCTTTGAATGGGTTGTACCATATGTCTTCAAGATGTTAAGAAGCACTGGGGAGTGTTTTGTGGCTTGTGGTATATGCAGAATGGGTGATTTGTAAACCTTTTGGGTCTAACCAGCTATTACCCCTGTACTTGTGAGGTGCTGGGTTGGATGACCTTGTTGGCTTATTCCATGTGTGGTGTGCGGTATCTCATGCTAGTCACTATTTTGTGAGAGATAAATAATTGTCTTCATCATATTCCTTCTTTGAAAGTTGACTAAAAACTTCTTTATTACACGTGAAAGGATTTTTGCATACAAAAGTCTAGAGGTTGAACTCTGGGTAATGCATTCTGGAAAGCTCAGAAAAGCCAGTGCATTGCCAGAGAGCTAGCTGGGATTCAGAAGAATGCAGCACAATTATGTACAGCCTTGCCTCAGTTTTACCTTAAGCCCATTTGCTTTGCATTTTCTGTAGTGTAAGCATAAGAAGAATCTAAACCTCTTAGTGATCATTCATGAGACTAATGAAAGTCAGACTCAGGGAGTGCTTTATTAAAAGTCAGACTCAGTTGTACAGGAAATGACGTGGAGCTTGCAGACACTTTAAAATCAGAGGAACTATCAATGAAAGGCACTGTTTAGATGGTCTTGAACTTTGTCTCTGTTGCAGCCCAAACTCATAATGGTAGAAATCTCTTACAGTCATGCTTACAAATAGACTATCAAAAGTCTTTTTCAAATAATGACATGACACAACCTTTCTGTCACAGCCAGACAAGTCATTCACACGCTAAGTCTAGTCAACAAAGCAAACATTGTGCAAAAAGTCTGGCTTCTTCTAAGCAATGAGACAGGTGAATGATGAAGTAAAGCTCATTCAAGAGAAAGAGCACATGGGACACTAGTAATCAGAAAGGTAAGTGAAATAAGTGAAGGTTAACTGTGATCAAGCTGATCATACAATAAAGACGAAAAGCAAACCTCCAAACCCAAGCCCAAGTCTTATTTTGCCAAATTCAACTCTGTAGCAAGTGAATATAGCTGTGTGGAAAACTCCAATAGATTCTACTTAGGGCAGGTGGGCCTTGTTTGTATTTTATTCTGACCTGGCCTTTCCTTTCTAATTGGTGTTCATTTATATTTTCCACACTGAAAACTGAAGCATTACCTATGAAAGATTCACTTTCCTAACCACCAGTAGAAGCAGAGATGCTTTCTTCTTTGCCTCTGCAATAATGAGGAGATCCATCAGAGTGTTACTATGTTCTAAGCCGGTCAATAATTCTGCATCACTTCTCTCTGGCAGATGGAGAGATGTTGGAACCTGGTGCTGCATTCTTCTGATATAAAGCCTACCGATTTCAGGGCAACTCCTTCAACACAAACCCTCACATCTCTGAGAGCTTCAGAGTAGGTAACACCTTGCTCACCTGGGGCTCTAGGTGCCTGATTTCTGAAAAGTCAGTTTTTATTCAATTAGGCAGCCAGTATTTATTTTGCTGGGACTTTCTCGATGCTTTCTCTGTGTGCTGCTCTGATGTATTTCTGTTTTCTCTTCCACATAAATAATGTTCAGCCACCTGCATGTTAACTCAGCCTGTTATTAAACTCACCACCTACACAACACGTTCTTAAGCAGCTTTGTATATACCCTTTTTCGGCTAGTGGCTCCTATTGTTTCAGCTATCTATTCCATAAAGCTTAATTGCACCTTGCAGTTGACTCGGATGAAGGGTGGTTGTTACACCCACTACCTTCAGAAGGACTTCATGCAACTGCCAGCATCACAAGAGGTGCATTTTCAGTACACAGGAAAGCCACTGCATTTACATCCCTCAGAACTACTCAGAGGGACACTAACCACTGACAACTTCTCAGACACACAATCTCTTCAAACAAAATTCCTGGAGCTGTAGACCACCATGTTCTATCTTCCTACAGTAAAGAAGCCCTATATTTAAATGCAGCAGCCCCCTTTTTCCTTGACAAAGCTAGAATATGAGTACCACAGGAAAACAGCCTGTTCCACTCTTTCTCCTGCCCTTTAAATCACTTTCCTCTCACAAATTATCTTTTTCAATTTCTTCTGCCAATGGGCCATTCCTTGCTGCAAGAGCTGGATTTCCCCTTACTGTAGATTCATAACTTTGGGAAACATAACTCTACATTTACAAAACTAACCTGTATGGTCAGCTAGCCTCACTGTGGTTAAGACACAACATAGCCAGGATAACTTAAGGGGAAAAAAAAAAAAAGAAAATTTCCTTTCAGTCAAAGCTGGAATTTTTGGCAATGAGTAGAAGATGATTTTGTACTCGGGGGAACTCCTGACAATGGGATGCCCATGTCCAAGTTCCTGCTGTGTTCATCTGAGAAGGTCTGGAGTTAGAAACCTCTGCTCCAAGTTAGGCAGAACTACCACTTCAAAGTGGGATGCGTCTTGTGTCAGGTCAGTGTCTGATACCACAAAACACACGTTCACTAATTAAAACACCTTATTACCATCCAAAAGCAGACATTAACACAACTGATTTAACAAGAAGAATATATATGTAAAAAAGAATAACATTTCAAACAGTTCTCCTTTCACTCCAGTATGGAATAAACAAACTTCCAATCTCCAGTGCTGTGAAGGAACAAGCATCATTCTCCAGCAGTAACAGAACAGCAGCAGCACTGGTAGCAATGGAGTTCAGGCAGAAGCATAAAGCCTAAAGACTTCTACTGTTCATACGGCATTTCCAGACTTCTGGATGGTTGTTCAGATACGAGTCTCCTAGGAACTGACTTGTGCCAATTTGGCACTCCCCAGCTTGTTCAGGTCTTTTTACTGCCTTTGCTTCCTGGGCAGAGGCTGACGGGTGATTGAATAAGGACTACTGCCCCTTTCAGAGCTTTGCAAAGTACAGGACGGTGCTCTGAGCACAGCAGCAAGCTCTTCTCCCTGGCCTACATGCCCTTGCAACGTGGCTGATCCTCCAGCACCACGATCCTGCCCTTTGCAATCATGTCCTTTAGCACAGGTTCCAAATGCTCATGTCTAGATTAGGCCAGTTCCCAGGACGAGGAACAATGCCTGTTTACCTAACAACACCATCCCTGCCTAGAATAAGGATGTCCTTTGTCTGACCCATTTGACACAGGAAATTTATCAGCTTTGGAGCTTTTCCACTTCAAACAGAGAGCCTTGCGTGAATGCTGCTTGCCAAGACCTGCTCCACAGAGCACAGCGTCATGGAAATAAATGAGCCGCTGCCTCCTTGCACAAGCACAGTAGTATTCTTCAGCCTGGTGGTCATGCCCTGGCAGGAACCTCACCTGGCACCTATTTTTGTCAACCAAGTCATAACCCTGGGGCAACACACTGACACTGTTGAGAACAGACAGAAGCTGTTCATAGGAACAAAGGAAACAATGCATGGACAGGCTTTGGAAATCCCATGCAAGTTTTATCTGATGAGTGATGAGCAGATTGCAAAAATGCTTGAATACTTCTGGGAAGTACCAGATCCCATAAATGTTCCATCCCAGGAAATTGCCTCATCATTAGGCAAAATAGTCATGCTACCTCATGCTTTTGCCTCTGTGGCCTGATGAACCTTCCTTCCTTTCCTGGCCAGATCATGACTCCACATCCACAGGTAAGGTGGGGAGTATCTCTGTGCCAATTCGTTCACTGGATAAGCCGATTATCCTGTACATGAGGTGTAACTTTGAGTTGCCTCAGGCAGGGAGGAAGCTCATGCTGAATTTATAGCCCTTGCTTCTGGGGTGAGAGGTGGGCACTGCCACGACTTAGAGAACAGCAAATCCCCCACGTATAAAGAGACAACACAGGTGCCCGAGTCCAAGCCATGAATCCCAGTCTCAAATATTTGTGTGCTGTGGGCATACACTCAGTCTGGATGGGCACGTACACATTTTTGTTCTTTTCAGCAGCCTTCCCTTTGCTCTCTCAAGTAGGCTATGAAGAACCTTTTTGGGCACCTAGATCAGGACTAGCAATTATAGTACAAGCCCTGGGTTTTTAAAACTTAGAGTATGTTGCAACTCAATGTTCCTGTGCCTCCTCTTTTCTCTTACAGCTTATACTATGGTGCAGACCTGAAAAGGATTTGCACAGGTGACTGCCAGCTGGGAATTCTCTTTCAAGTCCCCAGCCCTCTTTGACCAAGATGTTAGAAACACACCTTGATATGTTTCTAAAAGGAAGTCCAAAAAAGTATGGAAATAATATCACATAGAACCTTCAGAACTTATTACAGACCTCTAACCCCTCGGGTTAATGGTAAAATATGCTTGTGAGCCAATGTCACATCTCTACTTTAAAGCATGATGCACTAATACTTCCCTCTGAAAAGGATAAAACAATTTGTGTCACAAGCATGTGCATGTATCACAGTGAAATATCCCATAAAATTCAGCATCCATTTACTGAATAGTTCATCCTTACCTTTTGAAATTCATAACATCCTAAATAATCAAAAGGAGCCCTGCATGTATACATTTGAAAGTAGCCCTGAATGCATATATTTGTGCCTGCTCTTTCTGAAACACCACAGTGCTCCTCAAGGAATGGCTGACAAGGCCTAGATCCTTACTTTGCTTTAAAATTTTAAAATTTGCCATTCAGTCGTGCACGAGCTGGCAGAGGAGAGGAGGTAACAAAACCAGCTGTTTCACCTAGCTGGCTCGTAAACACATTGTCCCCATAATTAGTCGTGCATCCTGTAACCTCTTATTAGGCCAGCTGGCCTAACAAATACCAGCAGCTCCTCAGAGCTCAAATGTGGAGAGCCTAAGTCAAGAAATGGCATAAGCTCACCTTTGCAGCGACGTGGTGATCCTTGGTGCGAGTATCCCGCGCTCCTTCACCTTAACTGTCACTTTCCAAAAGCTGGGGTCAGGATGCAGGACTTCATTGATGAAGACATACTAAACGCTGTCTGTCTCAGAGCACACACACCGAGGCTGCTGGAAGGCAGAATAACCACACAGAGCCAAGTCACACTGATATTGTATGGAGTCTATTTGGAGGCTTGGCCTCAATTAGCATATAAATGAAGAGATACATGCAGTCGCAGCTTGCCAGAAAATGAGACAGAATAATCTCCCCAATTTGGCAGCTCTCTAGAGCATTTAGTTTGTGAATGAAGAGCCAGGCACACTTCGAAGCCAAGCTGGGTCCACAGCTTACAGCCAATTGACTTTACATGGAGAAAACAGATCTTGAGAAGTCGTGAAGCAGACCAGCACTTTTTCTGCTCTTAAACTAAGTTTCTATTACAGGAAAGTGTCTTTAAAGATACTCATCACTGTTCCATCAGGCTGATAGCATTTTACCTATTGCATCCGCTGGCCCAGATGAGCTGTGGTACAGCCCTCCCACTGGAGGCTTCTGGCCATCAACAGCGTGCTTGATTTTATTCCAGGTAAAGGAGAAGGAACAGAAAGTTCACATGAAAAATGATACAGGGTAGATGTGACCACAGACCTGCTGAGCTTAGACACAGACAAAGATTTTACTTGCAGATCTTTATTAGGGTAAAGAATAAGGAGACAAAAATAGAAAGAAAGACTTTCAAAACTGACGCAGGAGAGGAGAGATGGAATGAGTAGCTGTATTTATTTGTGTAGCCTATGCAAGCCTTGTAAGGTATTTCAGTTAAGACGGGGGAAGAAGGCTTGTGTTTTTTGTGCAAATGCCTTCCACATTCACTAGGGTTTAGTTTTCCTAGGGTTTAGTTTTCCTTCTTTAAACATTTTCAATTGTCAGGAGTTCAGCTCATACGCAAAAGCAAAGAAATCTAAGCACAAAGGCATGCAGATTTTTCCAAGAGCAGTGCAGTCTTGCTCCTGTAGCTACATAGTCTGCTCTAGGGAAGATCAAGTTTCTAGGAGAGAAAGCAAAACAGATTTAAATATAGGTAAAGTGAAAAAGGAAAAATCAGTGCTAGGCAAGAACTGTCTTTTCTCTTCAGACTTTTAAGCTCTGGTTTAACTCTCCTGCCTTGAAAAAAAAAAAAAATTCTCCATTTATATTAGGAACCACAGCCAAACCTAGTTTGACTGTACATGTAACTGTATCTTGTTTTCCATCCTGAGACGAATGCTTCTCTTCATTAAAGGGCTGGAGTTACAAGAAAATCTTACAGGTCGTCTTAAAATTCTCTCTGGATCCTTCAAGCTAGCTTGTGGTTTCTTTCTGCACTGAGTTAGTTTGTCTGTTCCCCTCATTTTTAAGCTCCAGTTTAGTGCTTCTCTACGATGCTGTACACCAGCTGCAATGTGGAACTGCACAGATGACTCATTCTTTGCAAATGCCCTGGGCCACCTCCTCAGCTGGCATGAGGTAGGTGCTGTTCTTCTGCACTCCTGCCTATTTAGCCCTGTAGGCATCTGATCACACGGGTTCCTGTAAAAATCCATAAGGTCACTACCTGGTCTTGGACTAGCTTTAGCAGTCAGGTAGATATGGTCCCACCTGCTGTTCACAACTAGAAGGGCCATGATCTCAGTAACTGCTTTTTCAATCTCATGGAATAGTCCAACAACTGTAATGAAAAGCAGGAGTGACCTCAGCAAGAGCTTGGAATTTTAACAACTTGGATCAAAGTAATGCATGACATCTAACTAAAAAATAAGATTAATGTCACATGACAAGAAACATTAAAATACAAATATTCCTTGAAAATCCTTCCCCACCCACCCATTTAATTAATGTTACCTCAACCCTCAGCAACCTGTTTTCCTGGTAAGCCATTTCTGGCACAGCTATTGTGTGTAGGGTGGTTTCTGATCTTGCACTCTGGAAAATATCCCATTCAAGTTTCAACAAGGGAGAAGTATTTCACTGAGGAATTAGCACCGTTTTAGCCCACCCTCACAAAAAAAAACCTCAAACCCAAAATGGAACAAAGTGGTTCATCAAAAATGAATATAGCAGAAGGAAATAATCCTATGACTCAGGGTTGAACCAGAGTTATGATGCAAGTCTATTAGTGACTCCAACTTGCATCTGTTCAAATTAAAGGGCAAAACTGCTCTAATCTTGTTAGGTCTTGCATATTCTGACAACACCACCTGGACTGGAACAGCAACATAGTTTTCCAGTTGTCTCCACACTTTGCTTTCTTGTGGTCATAGCTTAAGAGTAGCTATAGCAAAAAGAGAAGGCTGCTTCCCAAACTTTTGCTTTGTAAATACGTTTCTTATTTGTGCTTCTAGGCACATAACATAACTTCCAGGATGATGAACCTTTTATGACCATGACCTATACTTGGAAATTACAGTTCATTATGAAATGAAGATGCTAGCTCTGTCCTGAACTCACCCACAATAGGTCCTACACAGATTGCTTCGTTAAAACTTGTCTCTATCTCTCTTCCCCAAACTCAAAAATGCAAAAAGCAAAGCAACATAGCTTAGTGGAACAGGAATAATTATAATCACGTGGAGCTTTTGCTTGGTCTGTATTATCTCAGCACTGCAAGGCCCCAGCTCTATTCCCAGGTGAGGAGCATTCTGGGGACCAGGTCTGTTTGGCTGAACCCTTCTCCATGCTCCATAGCAAAATGACACCATGCAGCACAGCTATCATTGTATGGGATTTCAGGTACTCGTCTCAAATTAGCCAAGTAATAAGCTGCAAGGGAAGTCTGGTACTGAGCTACTGATACTCTTTCAGGGCTCCACTACTGAGCACGTGACTAATGACAGTCACTTCATGAGACACAGCCTGGGGACACATGTACCTTCTTCCTGTTTCACCATGGATGGGTGCCATATGTCTCTCTTCTGACATGACTTCCAGCCTCTGACTCATCCCAGTTTTAGTTGCTTCCTTTGCGATCCAAGTGCAGGGAAGCAGCAGAAGAGTGCTGGCGGGACTCACACCTTCCCAGGGACCTGTCATGCAGTTGTGTTAGGCTTTACCGTCCTCTGCTTCCCTCCATGGCTGCATCCAGCCCTGACACCAAGTCCTGCCTCTGGTGCAGCTTCCAGTTAGGAAAAACTAAGTGGTGAATGATTTGCCAGCCTTCACAAAGCCCCAGCTGTTTTTATTGAGCCTTCCTGTACCTACTGCTTGTAGAAATTAGCATTAAGAAAGGTCAGGAACAAGGTTATTTTCTCATTCAGAAGGAACTAATGTGCAAAACAAATATCTAAGAGAAGCTAATAACCTTCTGTGAATTTCAGCATGAACTACAGAGACCAGCTGCAAAATAACAGTTGGATCTCAGCTATAAACAGACTGCATTTTACAGGGGGTTTATATATCTATTTCAGTGAAGTTATTTATTCTACAGGAAAAATGCTATTTGTAAGGCCCCAGGAAGGCAGGGAGATGAGAGGAGAAAAGGAAGTCCTGCTTGTGCTCTTAGAAGAAACTTCACTTCTAGAGTCATAAAGAGACTCTAATATAAACATATCACAAAGCCACAAATTTGGAGAGTCTTCAAGAAAGTCAAGTTTTTTCTTAGAGGAAAAAAAAAAAAAAATCTCACAGCTCTCCCATCATGGTATTCAAAGCTACTTTTCTGCCTTTAAAAGTATACCCTGTTTTTTGTTTCCTGACTGGGAATGGGGAAAAAAACCCCACAGAGATACAGAAATACAGCCAAAGGTAAATAAGAATAGTATGTATTTGCATCAGGCAGTGTGGTAAATGGAATGAAAACTGGATTGATTATAAAGAAGAGGAGAAGAAAGAGATAGACTGCCCATGTCAAAGACTCTGTGAAGATTCAGATTAAAAACCATTAAGACAGGAAAAATATACTAAGGCTGTAAATTCTGTGCAGCCTTAATGTAAACTTCACATATTAAATAAAATCATTTCACTAGTAAGTTGCTGTGTAAGGGTTAAATCCACACAGAAAAAACAGTGGCTCTAAGGGAGGGAGGCTTCTAAAAGAAAATATCTAGTGTAAAACAAACAAATAGTGAAAAATGCCATTTCTCATGCTAAGCTGTTTTGTCCCTCGGAGAAGTCCAGCTTCTTCTATAGCTAAAGATGAAAAGCAGGCTTTTTTTTTTTTTTTTCTTTCTCTAAAAACATTTCAAGTGAAAGACAAAAGATAAGGTATTTGGGCTTTTTTCTCAGATTTCTCCAAAACACAAATGACGATGCAGTGGTCTGAAAACCTAATCGTGAGCAAGGGGCACTCAAACAGCACCAAGACAGGAAGCGTTTCCAGAAGCTCTCAAGCCTGTAGGACCGAGGGAAACCAGTACCCCTGAAGCTGAAAGGCCTTACTCATTCCTTCCAGAGATGAGTTTTGGGGCTCCAAGAACCATAGATTATAAGTCTTAAGACTATGCTATCCACTGATTTATCAGTTACTTGGTTTCCTCTACCATCACAACCTATTCCAGAGACATCTGCTTTTTTCTTTTTTTTTTTTTTTTTTATAAAAACAAAAACACTCCAAAAACTTTTAATCAGATTCAATGGTAACACAATAATAGTAAGGAAATAATGGGAAAAAAAAGGCATCCTTTGATCAACATGTCCTAAGAAGATGCTGTCACTTCAGTCATTCAAAAAACACCAGCCATGTATTCACAATGCAGGATGAATGTGCCAATAAACATGCACACTCCCCTCTAACAGTTGTTGTGAATCATTACATTATTAACAGGTTATAATCTGTTGCCCCTAGGTGAAACTACAACAAAATTAAAGCTATCATCGTCTTAGAGTTCACCCTACAAGATACCAAGTGTTCTGCTCATCTTGCTGCAAATACTTAACTGGACCTTAATGGGAAAAACTAAGATATATTTCTTCCTTATATCAGTTTTGGACCATAATTGTACAATTTTATTTAGAATGTGTATATTTACAATTTTCAGTATTTTGGCTTCTCGCAATCCAACGATAGCCAGCAACCATTACAAGTCTTATCAGCTTTTTGCTTTCAGATCCCAATTTTGACAAATGCTCCATTCTTTTTGCTATAGAAAACAGCAAACAGAAGAGCCTCTGCCAAGGGTAGGAATGCTCATAGCAAACCAGGCTCAAAGAATTTCTCTGCTTCTACACCGCCCGACTCAGTGCCACAAGAAAAGGTCAAAACACAAAATCTCAGAAGTACTATGATTTTGAAATGAATGTGTAATGAGATTCGCTGGCCAATAAAACCATTTCTCTAACTTTTCTTTTACTCAGTACTGTCATTTCTTCTACGCACTTAGATAATTTTTTAAGAAGCGAAAGTAGCCTGTGATGCATTTTCTGCCTTCGAAGCAGCCACGCAAAAGTAGGCATATAGCTATGTTATTGGAGGAGCACAACTAGCACTCTTGTAAGAAGAGCTCTGAACCTTCAAAATAAGGTTTTATTGCTGAATTTGTCCTTTTGATATGTGTGGGCTGGTGGGTGGAATTTTGAAGATAGAATTTCTATTTAAAAATTTAATATTTCTTTAAAATTAACTTAAAGTAATACTGAAAAATCTAGTCTTCAGTCCCTTTTTTCCTCTGACTCTTGATTTTATTCTGTCTCCTGTATCAATTGTGACTGAAGTCTTTTCTTGTCAAATACACAAGGAGGGGGGTTGGGCTAAATGATCTTCCAGAGGTCCCTTCTATTCTGTGATACTCACCTCTAGCCAGCTGCTACAACAGCTACTGACTGCCTGTCACTTCTAGGATGCAGGGAATGGCCAGTTCCTTCACTGAAGCAATGCTCCTTCTCCAAGCTGCCTGCCTGAAGAAAGGTTTTCCCAGCTTTTTCCCCACTATTTAGGTGGGCCAAGTGCCCTTGGCACTCAACTGGATGATATAAAAGCCTTGCAGGCAGCCAATCCAAGTCCCAGATTTTCTGGCCATGCCTTTAGGAAGGTGGTCACTGAGAAGATTCAGGTTAAGAAGATAAATGTATTAGAAGTGTCAGTGTTTAAAGATGGATAAAATAACAAGATTGAAAGCTGAAAACAGACCTTGTATAAGCTAAGAACTGCTCATATATGAAAGTTAATTGTCAGCAGAAATAGCCGAGGGAATGTTCCTATCGGTTCAAAACCTAAGGTGGCTGCAGGCTCTATACAAGTCTACCTTAATTTCTTATAATATTGAAAAGACTGCTTTTCTGACTCTTTCATCATGACTAATACGGTTTTTAATTGATCAGAAGCAGCCATCCCTAGAGGCTGGGAGATACCAGGCGAAGGTTCTGCTCACATATGCTAGGGATCTCAACTTTTGGTTGCTACCAGCAAAGACCAGGCTAGACAGCACATGCAAGCAATGCCTCACCATCACCAGACTGAAGTCAGCCACACTAGAGTCCATCCTCCCTCTTTTCTTTAGATTTTGCTTTAAAGAAAAACAACAGATGAAACATTCTCCTTCAGTCTGTTTTCTCCCTGTGCCATTCATAAGGCTGCTTAAACTTACAAACCAAAAAAATCTTAAAAAATGATCTTCAAATACTATCCAAAGTAAAATAACCACATGCCTATGCCAAATGAGACAGTAAATACATATAATCCTTTCCAAGAAGAAGTAGCAGCTTGTCAAAAAGGCATACTCCATTTTAGGTAAGTTTTACTGCTTCTTACAATCAGACATTTATCATTAACTGGCGACATAGGAAAGGTTGAGACAGTGATGTAATTACTTCTGGATACCAGTGACTCTACAAGAGGTAGAATATTACTTATTTTCCCCAGTGCTAACGTTTTCTCCCTCAACCACATCACATACTTTCAAGGAAAGACTGCTGTCTCCTATATATCCCTTTGCCTTATTTACCACCTGTGGCTACAGCAGTATTCACCATGAGACTACAGCACTCTAACCCATGTGCTCAACAGATCATCTGAATTTGTTCGTAAAATGATCCATTAAGACCAAATATCACTTTTCAAGATGAAGAATCACATGCTTAATTGCCTTCTCTGAACAAGCAGAGATAATTGTGAAGTATCTCATATTGATGACTCCTCTACACATAGGCCCAAAAGGAGAAATGAGCCTGACACGCATTCAGTACGGCACTGCAGAAAGCGGTGGCACTGCAATCAGAGCTGTTTTTCTTACATGAAAAAAAAAGATTACTCAACCAGTGCTGACTGTTTAAGAAACAAACAAGAACTTCAAGTAGCAAATGAGTAATACATTCAGCCGAATATTGTTGCACTCCGGTTGGGAAGAATAAAGTTTTTTAGTGTTAATTGCCTAAGCATACAACTCAAGTATAGGAAATCATTTGCATAGACCATTCAGAGATGGAGCCATTTGCCTACAGTTGAGAGGCGCAGCAGAAAACTTATTATGCTCACGTACATTAGGCATTTCCAAAACATCATGCAAAATTACACAAATATCTAAAGAGGTCTCAGCTAGGGAAAAGTTTTATTTTACTGCCTGACACTATAGAGCTGTATTTTCCTCCCCAGGTTAGCAGGACATAGCAGCAAAATTATTTTGGTTTTCAAATACTACTAAGGTACTTAGATATTTATATAGCCTGCTTAGCTTGTATTTTAAATAATTAACTCTACGTTTTAAAAGCCACAAAACCAAAACAAACATCCAAGGAGCTACAGAGTTAAAATTCTTGTGAAGTCTTGAGCCTGTACCTCTCTTAAAGTCTCCTTTGGTAGCCATTAGATCCATTACTTGCATGCCAAGAAGGGATGTACAAGACAGATGTCACTTGTTTCTTAGCTTTTTTTTCCAAGGATTCAAGAAAAGCAGGAAATATTTTGTTTTCTGGCATGAAGAGAGCTCACAGCCAAAGCTCTAGGGGTAGGTTCATGACATCTCAACTCTCTACAACTAGCCACGCTACCAGTGCTGCAGGACATAGATGAGCTTAATTAGGGTTTCCCAGACAAGTTTCATGCCAAAACTTCACGTAATCGAAAACCTGCTTGAGCTTTCTGCTCACGCAGAAAGCCCAGAGCTGCTGCCATCTGCTGCTGTTTACCAGTGGCTAAATGTAAACTAACTTTGTGAACCATGCCTCTAAGTGAAGATCTGTCACTGAACAATTAGGAAATGGTGGAGGGCAGAGGGAACTCCAGGACAAAGATAAGATTTATGTGGGAAGGTGGTGCTTGCTGATACTAGGTGTGAGAGCTGCCTGGCGGCACTGGTCAGGAGCTTCCTCTGCTTTGTGCACCAGTAGGTAGGCACAAGGACCCTAACAGCAACTGCCAAAGCCCAAAAAAAAAAATGCATTTCTTGCACTAAGTCGATGTGGTGAGTTGACCTTGGCTGGGTGCTTAGGTGGCCATCAAAGCTGCTTTGTCACCCCTCTCCTCAGTTGGGCAGGGGACAGAAAATGTGTTGAAAGATTCATAGGTCAAGATAAGGGCAGGGAGAGATCACTCTGCAATTTCCATCATGGGCGAAACAGACTTGACTTGAGGAATTTAATTTATTAGCAATCAAATCAGAGTATGATAATTAGAAATAAAACCAAAAAAACAACTTCCCACTAACCCTTCCTTCTTCCCAGGCTCAGCTTTATTCTTGACTTCCCTACCGGCTCCCTGCCAGCAGCACAGGGAGGAAGGGAATGGGGGTTGCAATCAGTTCATCATGGTGCCTCTGCCTCTCCTTCCTCTTCATGGGGAGGACTCCTCACATTCTTCTCCTGCTCCAGCATGGGGTTCCTCCCATGGGAGACAGTCCTCCAACATGTGTCCTTCCTCATGGAAGGCTATAGTTCTTCACAAACTGCTCCAGTGTGTCCCTTCCATGGGTTGTAATCCCTCAGAAACAGACTGCTCCAGCATAGGTACCCTGTGGGGTGACAAGCCCTGCCAGCTAACCTGCTCCACTGTGGGCTTCCCACAGGGTCACAGTCTCCTTGAGGCATCCACCTGCTCCAGCATGGGGTCCTCTATGGGCTGCAGGTGGTTATCCACTCCACTGCTGACCTGGCTGCAGGGGGACAGCCTGCATCACCAGGAACTCCACCAGGGGCTGCAGGGGAATCTGCCCCAGCACCTGAAGCACCTCCTCCCTCTCCTCCTTCACCCACCTCGATGTCTGTACCCTTGTTTCTCTCACATTCTCACGGCTCTTCTACAGCTGCTGTGGCACAGCACTTTCACACACACACAGACACCCCATCCTAAATACATTCTCACAGAGGTGCTACCACTGCCCTGATGGCTTCTGTCTTGGCCATTGGCAAGTCTGTCTTGGAGCCTGTTGGTATTGGCTGTATCAGACACAGCAGAAGCTTCCAGCAGCTTCTCACAGAAGCCATTCCCGTTGCTCTCTCCCCCCACCCCCCCAAATGCTTGTCAAGCAAACCCAGTAAGTACAGGTGAGTTCATGTCATTGCAACAGAAAAGAAGCCAGCAAAGCCATTGTGAGCCTGGCCTTGCTTATGGCAGAGGCCACTAGAGCCAAGTGCCATACAGCAATGCAGAAGAGGGCTCCCTGCCTCGGGAACCCAAAAGCTTTACCTTCCTGGGGAAAACAATACTCTGCAACAAACTCCTGTGGCTACTAGTGCCAACTTCATCAAATACAGTAGCATGCGAGCAGAAAAGAAAGTTAAAAATGAAGCACAACTTCAAAAAATAAACCCATATCTTAGATTGTGTTCATTTTCCAGAACAAAAGATTACTTTCTTGCAAATATTTGGATATTGCCAGTATTTGTGATTTCTAAAACACTGATCCATATTAAAAAGATTATGACATCTAGAATGCCCAAGTGCATTTCCTTTCTTCCCCTAATGCTTTCTCCAGCACCTTTCAGTCATGTAGTGGGGGAACAGAAATAGCATCAAGATTACCAAACCAAGTCCAGAGTTAGAATTACAAATAAACAAAAAAAAAAGTAAGCAAAGCAAAGTATATATCCCATACAAAAATGACTAATGCCACATACATCTGGAGGAAATTAGAGTTAGTTTGAAATAATGAACTCACCAAGCAGGGCCAACTTCACAGTCGCTATTATTTGTGGTGGCCAGCGTTAGCAACAGTCAAAATATACATCCGTATTTGTATGCTCCTTTTTTTTTAGCTGTCACTGCAACTCTACATAATTAATTCTATCACATCCCTCATCATCCAGACGTATTGCCCAATACATAAATATAAATTGCTACATTTCTTCCTGTCTCTCTCCCATCCAAACCACAGATCTCTTGTATACAGCATACTATTAAAATTTTGGTGGAGGTAAAAGTTAATAACTGGTTTCTCCACAGGAAAACATTTTATGCTATAAAGGAATTTATTATCTGAAGTCAGGCAGGCTGCAAAGTTTGCTGATGAGAAACAACTCCTCTGCTGTATTCAGCTGTTTTGACAACTGTTAAATACAAGTGATGACACACCTGAAACGCCTAGTCTGAAACAAGATAAGATGAATACTTCACATTAAAAGCTTTCTTGTCCTAACACCTGTTTCTGCATGTATTAACACCAACAGCAGAACACAGATGAAAGTAGAACTGGACTTGCAACCTTTAATGTGAGTCAGACGTGATTCGTAGCTCAAGCTATGTCACTCCTATCTGTACTTGCTTCTTTTATAGTAAATAATGCACCTTTCAAGTAGGGCCTAGCTGGCATGGGATCCACAGCCCTGCAGTTACATGCTGGCAAGTTCAAGTCTAGGACAAGGCATGAATCAAAAAAAACTCATTGCTTCTGAATAGGGTGGCTCCCTAAAGGCACCCTAGAACCTCAGCCAAATCCACAATGGGTCAAACAGGGAACTTTCCACTTCTCCTGGGTTCCAGCCTGAGGCCACCTCATTTCCTCCACTGCTTTTTCTTTCTGAGCAGCAAAGCCACTGAACTAGATCAAGGAGGCAGGTCAGGGGCTTCAGCTCACAAGTGAAAATCCCTGTGCTCAGTGGCGAGACCTGCCCGATGTGACAACAGCTCTCCAGTATGCCTCCAGAATCTATTCAATGATACAACAGACTGGGGAAAAAACAAACCAATCAACCAGCCAGACCTGAAACATCTCAGTGCACACTTATGCTTATATTAATATGTCAATAATGTGATTAGAAAGGGTGACAATGCAACCAGAATGGAATCTCTTTGTAGATAGCTTGTCACAATAGTTTTGTAATGTGGACAAAAGTCTACACAATAGCTTTCATGATGTGAATATTGAAAAGATTAAAAATAAGTTTATTTTTGGAAGCCAGGAGAAAGTCTCTGTACTCTAATTTTTATGTAGTGTTTTATAGGTAGGAGAATACCATTCTGTCCAACTACATATTAGCAGCCCACTAAACTAAAACTGTGGATACCTTTAACTCTAGCTTCCAGGTTTGGCCAGCAAAATAGATTTTCCTCCTGTGATGTGGACCATCAATATTTCATGAATATTATAACATGTCCAAGCCCAAGAAGCTGCAGAGCCAAGTGCTTGCAAGAAGTTATAGGTAACAGAGCTACGAATATTAGTATTTATCGGATCTCTCTCTTTAGCTATAGCTAACAGAGCTATAAATGTTAGCATTTATGGGATATACCTCTCTAAAGGCAATTGCAGGATGACAGTGCACTAAGATGAAACCACACTGTTAAAATCAAAACATTTCACATATCTGCTTCCAGGGCAAGGCAGCAACTCAGAAGAGTCTAGAAAGCTACCATAACTGGTTAGATAACCATGGATATTCAGTCTAGAAAAGCAAAGCAAGTGAAGATGTAACAGGAACTTCCACTTGGTATTTCAATGACAACCACCACTAGCTTTCTGCTGTTCTCATTTTTAGCCTGACATGCCCCATTTAGCAAATACCATGGCTTCTCTATGAAGCTAACAGCTCAAATGGCAACACAAACTCAAAAGAAAGTGAATTTCCCAGCCTTGTGATGTGAGAAGTGTCAGTGTTAAACCAACAGCAAAGCACACCAGGTTTTCTGTTAATTATCACTAGAAAGCTTTCAGGGCAGGGTAGGGGCTCCAAGTCAGCACACTACAAACCAAAGCCCACTCTTGGAGCTATTTTCTGTACACACACCTGTGTCTGCTTTATTTAGAGACGGTGTAAAATGCTTTTTTGGACAAAACTTGACACCTATTTGTCAGTTCAAAGCCATGCCATAAGGCATCCCCAGTTCTGTTGTACAGCAGTCAGAAGGGGTAGTCTTTCCACCTCACTGCTCCTACTCAGATACAGCAACATCATAACTGTGCCAAAGCAGACACAGTATTTGTCAACTGCTGAAAAATGAAGCAAAGTTTCCCGTCAGCTTCTCTCCTAATGTAACCAGCAGGCCCACTCAAAATGAATGAGGTTACTAGGGGGAAAAAAAAGAATCTGCAAATACAGGTTAATTCACAGGCAGCTGCACTCTGATTTTTTGTGCCAACTAACAGATGTTCAGGTAGAGCAAAGACAAGACGGAGACCATATCTATGGCATAAGTGGTTATGGTCTGCACAAAGCTAAATGCCCATTTCCAAGGCTCTTGCTTTTCCCATTAATTGATTTCCAATTTGTGGGGCAAGACTAACATGTCATTCATTTGTCCTCCATAGCAGCTGTTGTCCATACTGAAGATCTGTATTAAACTCCTCCTTGAATGCTTTATTTCATCATATGTCAATCTCAGTAACCAGGAGAGGACTCATTTCTGCCCTGCATCACAGAGAAATGCAGAAGCAGCTCTTGGTCTTTGTGCTCATCTTCCCCTCCCTCATGAAAGCTGGAGCAATAAGCCTCACCTCACAGCCCCCTAGTTCAACCACCAGACAAGAGTAATCACATTTCACACTTCATGCTTTAAACTCATCACCATATGGATTAGGCAAGAAACTGTTTCACTACATATGAAATGATCACAAGTTCATAGCCATGTTAGTGGTTTCTTTGCTGTATTCTCAAGAACTGGGTATTTGCCACAGCCAGAGACGTGGATGTTGGACACATGCATCTTCTCCTTGTTGCTTTATTTTGCTAACTCTGTATTTTTTAAACTTGTTCAGAGTAGAAATCAAGACAACAGTTTTGTTGCTCTAAGCTGAGCATACTTTGTAGATATTTAATATGTTGCCCTTTCACATACTAATGACTTGCTATGAAACTCCCTTGATGTGCTAATTCGAATGCACTCAGAGTGGCTTTGATCATGTTCAGAGCTATTCTCCTGCATTTAGTCTTTGGGACAGATTTATCAATTCAGATTAAGATTTAATACTGTCCCTGTTAAGACCTTTAGACATTTTGGCTGGCCTTTCCCCCCCCCCACCTCCACCCCTCCAATAATGTTTTTTCTTTTTTAGCACAAATTTTATATTTTAGAACTACTTTTAGAGACATACAAAATTTTGGTTTAAGATTTTTTTTGTGTGTGTAGTGCCACCACAGTGTGTCTGACCAGTTGGCTGACCTTAACAGCTCTGAGGGTCCCACTAGGTAAAACAGCTGGGGACCTTCTCAACAATTTCATGGGGAACATTACTGCAGTTCCCAGGGCTTGAATCACCATTCAAGAGATATTGAACTTCCAGCTGCTGTCACACTGCAGCAGTAACAGCAGCAAAGTTGCCTGAAATAGGGCAGATGATATGAATAATTATGCCTGGTTTCACCCTGCCAACCAACAAGAAAGCAGGGTTTGGGAGGAACATTCATCAGAAGCATACAGCAGCAGAACAGAGCAATGGAAGAGAGGAAAAGGAATTTTGGCCCATTTCAAAAAGCTGTGTGTTCTTCAGCACTTCATCTCATTGGTGCTCAAGCAACAGAGCTGCCATGCCTTTGGAAAGCGTGTCTGAAGGGAGTCACTTGACTTCACACCCTGCATCTCTGGCCCCTCTATCTCCCTCCCCAGCAATTATTGCTCATGTCATTTCACTTTAGAAACTCCAAAGGCTCTTTTTCCAGCTTTGCTGCCCCTTTTCCTGACAGACTCCTTCAGCCCTGTTTCCCATGGCTAGAGCTTGTGCTCCCTTTAGGAAGGCTGCATGGACATTTCACACAGTAGGTGCCATCTCCATGACACTGTGTGCTGTCTGCACAAGGAGGAACTGAAAGTTTGCCACATAAATCCTACCATGTAATTGATTTTCATGCCAACACTTCTGGGTCACAGCAAGCACTCATGCTCTGAGGAGCTTTTCATAACCAAATGACTCCAGATTGCTCTGCTCTGAGTAATCTGCTCTGACAATGGTTATTGTTTATGCTTGAGGCTCCAGTAAAAACCAGAGCCCCGCTGATGCTGGATAAGTAGGCAGGTAAACCCAGTCCCTGACTGAAAGGACTTGCTGCATAATTTATGCCAACAAGCAGGCAGAGCAACAAAGAGGAGTCCAAGTTCAGAAACTGGAAGAATGGGGTTGAAGAAGAACAGGAGAAAGCACTGGCCAAAGCGTTGCGTCATCACATGTTAAGGGTTCCCCCTCTCCCATTTGATCACAGAAGCACAAGACTGGGTGGTACCTCATGAAATCACAGGGCAGAGCCATGCTCCCAGGGAGGATCAGCTGCACCCATGCCATCTGACAGACTTGTCTTATGTGGTTTGAACAGAGATTCTGCAAGTTGCCTATCCCACCCATTCTTAATTTCAGCAAAATCACCTTAATACCCATTCCAACAACCATGGAGCAGAGAACAGATTATTGCTTTTGTCTTTGCAAACAATTTACTTAAATCACACAACCCTCTGTCATCCTCCTCACCATATAGGGCCCTGGGCTATCTGCTGACCAATTACTGCCTTTTACAATGCAGAAATTCACATTTGTCTTCCCTGGGCTACAACCCAAATATTTCAAATATTTTTTCCATATACATGAGCTTCTTTCAGTTACACTATGAGTCAGAAGCTTGTTGCATAAAAATCCCGAACCCAGCCACCTCACACCATTTTTCCATTATTTCCATATTTAATCATTAATCACTGCTCCATTGTCCAAGTCAGAGAAAATACTGACTTCAAGCCTCGCTCAATGATTCCTCCATTTGGATGATGATCTCCTGACTACTACCTGAAAAGCACTTTTATGATCCACTGTTTATTATACTTTATTTCCCTAGACTTACCAAGCAATACCAATATTTAGTTAGGTTTGAGCTACAGTGGCTTTATAGTGCCTTAAAGACTGATGTAAACTACTCTGGTGTTGAAAAGGGATGGTTCAAATGCTTTCCTCAGCAGAGGACTGGCAGAAAACAGGTTAAAACATCCTCAACTAACATAGACTTATCACAAAGAAGTGGCAGAGTGACAAGTGTGCCATATACCTTCTCTGAAGATGCAGCCACCTTTTCCCCTTTCTTCCAAAAACTGATCTCTTAATATCTGTCCCTGAGCCCTCTCTGAAGAAAGTTGGATTAGTCATTGCTCACTTATTTCCACCACCTCCTTGAAGAACAGGACCTAGGAAGTTCTTACAGAGTCATGGGTTGGAAGGGACCTTAGAAGATCATCTAGTCAACATCCTGGCATAGGCAGAGACATCTTTCACTAGATCAGGTTGCTCAAAGCTCCATCCAATCTCATCTTGAATGCTCCTGATGAGTAATCCATAACTTGTCTGGTCATCTGTTCCTGTATCTCACCAGCCTCATCATAATCAAAGTCCAAGAGAACTAAAGAGGTTTGATTTGCTGCTGCACCAAACAAAATTTTTTTTTTCCCAGTTCAAGGTATTTTGGCTGACAGCAAAGCCCACACTAACTGCAGACCAAGGACATGCCTGCAGTGCTCCTGACGAGCAAGCCAGACTCACAGGCAACCACTGGTGCTTTGCATGCCAGATGCTGTTCCCCTCTGCACATACAGCCAGGCTATGTCTGGTGCTTCTCCTGGAGGAACAAAATGATTTTTTTTTCTTGCTGTGCCCTGCAGAAGGTAGAGTTTAAGAAGAATTGCACCCATAAGTGTAAAGGCTTAGGGTCCAACAAGTTTCAACAAAGCCAGGATTCAAAAAGAACGTAAAAAGACTAAGAAAGGAACAGAGCCAAAAATACAGCAAAGCTTAATTTGAAAAAGATCCGCACACAGTGTCATCAACATGGTCGGAACATGCTTAGTTTATTTCCCATTAATTTCCAAGGGAAATACAATAGCATGATGAAAGAAGATATCTAAGAGGCCTGAATCTAAAATTATTATTTGACATACACACACAAAAATCCATCACCTGAGTCTCAGAGAAAATAAAATCTGGATTTCCAAAACAGCTGAATTAAGCCCTTTTCCAGCAAAATTCCTTTTTACTATTCACGGTTGTATTATTCTCTTCTATAGTCAATCACAGCATTGCAGAAACTGCTTCTTGGAATAGCAATATTTCTCAACAACACTGGTCAGTGGATCTTTCACTTTGAAGACCCAAGTGAACCTGGTCATTTGATTTGCATGAAAAATAGTTATCTTTGCCTTCAAAAGTCATTTAAAGCTGGAAATCAAGAAAGGCATCTTGTCATAATGAAAACATTTAGAACATTACCATTTCAAAAATTTTTAAAAACTGCCTACTGCAATTGCCTGTGATTTTTTCCTTCACTTATAAACTTCAGTTTCATAAATCTTACTATTTTGCTAAAGCAAAAAATTTACCACCAGTATGTATTACTCCATAAAATAATATGGCTATCACATCACTTCCACAGTATAGGAAGTGAGCCATAAAGCAGTAACTTGGTCTTTATGAGATTCTTTTAAAAGAGCACAGCTTTTCCACAGTGAAAACTGTCAGCAGCAAAACTGGCATTTATACCAGACTGCTGCTTTAGCAGGATTTCCTGCCACAGCAAAATATTCCTGTTTTGGCCATCATCGAGAATATACAAGCTCTGCTTGCTAAATAACAGGCTTTATACCATTTCAAAACTCAGCCACTATTGTATGAGATACTTTAAGTTAACTCATGTTGAGCATCATCCCAGCATTGTCACATCCCACCCTCACACAGGCTTACAGGACGCTTTGGAGCAGTTTCTCCCCTGTAAGGAAAAACATGAAACTTTGATCAGCCATAAGGAAGACTAGGTACCAACACCAAGCCCATCATCCAACAATGAGTCTGCTCCATACAAACCACCACAAGCTTGCAGAAGTTATTTTTCATCCCGTCTAAAGAGTTGCCCTATCCTGCTGAGAATCTGCTGTCACACATGCCACCTGAAAGCAGCTACAGCCAATCCCCATGGTAAGAAGAAATGAGTGCTCTGAAACTGAGCAATGCAGTGAAATGCCTGAGAGTCAAGGGAAGCAGGATGTCTAAATAACACTTCTCCTTAGGTCCAATGAACAGCTCCAACATCTAGTAGTGGGAAATCAGTCCTAGGAAAAGCTTGCAGAAATGAGAGATGTGCATTTCAGGGGTGCAAACTGTAACATTCTCTTCCCCAGCTTCTTTAACTTTTTTTTTTTTTACATATTTACAGAATTTTAAAAGACAGAGATAGCCCTAAAACTTTCCTTTTCCACAGAACATAAGCCATAGTATTACTATTAATAATATACATTAACTTAATAATATGTGCCTGAAATGGCAGACAGCAAGCAGTGGAGAGTCCAGCAGATTCTCTCCGATTTAACTGCTTCATGCCCTAATGCGAGAATCCACAGGGTGGGAATTTGCACATCTTGACTTTGCATTTCTTGCTAGAGGCACAATTTTTTCCCCCTGCCACATCACTGTTAGGAGCTGAGACAACTTAGCAATCTTGGCTCTGTGTTCATAGTACTTTGGACATAGTATTACCTTTGGGCTTGCACGGAGGGGACAGCACCCATCACCACCACCATGCCCCAGCATCTCCCTTCGCCAACAAATAGGGCTCTGCTCAGCACATCAAGCGACCAGCCCACGAGAAATATTTTCCACAAACCCTAGAAGCACAGAGCCTACCCCCAGTACAAAGGTGGAAGTAACTGGCTGCTTCTCTCCTGACTGATAGATAGGGTGACAAAGTGGTGGTGGCAGGTGTGCAGAGCCACCAGCCACATACAGAAGGGAGGCAGGCAGGGATAGCAACAGCCTGACTACACACACAGCTCATTGCTCTTTAATTGTTTCTTTTTATTGGCTTTTTATTGCTTCTATTTGTTGTTCTAATTGCTTTTTGCAAGCCTTATGGCATCTGCACATCTCCTTCAGACACTGCCTGTGCTCCTCTCTTACCCCACAGGGATCTTGTAGATACACTGGAAGCAGTTCCAGAGGCAGTGGAGGATAATGAAGAGTGGCTTTCCCAGCAGCGAGGTGTTCACAAAGGCTCCCCTCCATGGATTCTCTGGTGCCTATGAAACATTGCAATCACCTATAAGCTCTCTCAGGAGGACAGCAATGGTTTCTCCACCCTTTCATCTGCTTTCATAAACCTTGGCAAAATTTAATTACGTTGAGTAACTTCCTGCCTCTGACACCCTTAACCAAAGCTGGACAGCAGATGCAAAGAGCTTTCAGGCAGAAAAAGACACAGACACGGTAGTGGGTCTGATCAAGCAGCTATAAGTCCTCTGAGATCATGTTATTTTTTACTTGCATTAACCATCTTTTTGCTGCTGGTTTAACCTTTTAAATTTCATCATTATTTCAGTCTTCCATACAGCCTTTCTTATCCCTAGGTAAATGTGAGAATCAGTGCTCGATTTGCACCACTTTGCAATGTCAAAACATGTTTAAAAATAACTACGTACTAAAACATTTCTTTTATGTGAAGGCTTAAAAGCCATTCTTCCCACTTTAAAATTAAACCTAAATCGCAGATCCAAGCAGTTCTAAGTCACATTTGCAGAAAGCTGGTACATGTGAAATATGCAACATTGGCTGCAACTGGCTACAGACTGGTGCCAGTTCAGAATATTTATGCAGGACAAGAATAGACAGAGAGCAATAGCTCTCAAACCACACCAAAGAACATGCCCTTTCCCAGGCCCCGTGCTTTCCTTAACCCTCAGTCCTTAGTAATTTTCCAATCTGCTGGAGGCTGGTGGCCCAGCTGCTGGGGAGAGGGCCTCCACCAACTCCTTCTAAAGTAAGGTAGGGCAGCAAGGGATTATTCCTGCTTTGTCTCTCATGCTTCATTTTCCCATCAAAAATGTATTTGGAATCTTTTAATCTCATGGCTTTTCCACCTGACTCTGCTGTCTCCCGGACGACTAAAGCCTAGCAAAACACTAGTGTCCTACCTATGCACAACAAGAACATAAGCAAAGAGGTGTCCACAAAAATGATAATTCTCAAGTATGTTCCCTCATCTTGCAGAAAGCTATTAAGGAGAGTCCTGTTTGGACTCCTCTTCCACAGCAACACCTCCATCAGGTGCTTGCATTGCTCCCTTGAGGTTCAGCGCTGGAAAAGGCTCCGCTCTCCATTAAGGCTGCTGCTACCCCTGCTTTCAGCAGCAAGATGTGCACAAAGCCCAAAACAACCCCACCCAGCATGAGTAGCACCACGAGGTCTGTACACAGGTGCCCTGGAAGAACAGTAATATAACTACCAACCTATTCCAGATGTCATTATTCACAGAAGAGCAGAGAAGGCAGGTCATTGAACTGCAGGGCGTCTTGCGAGCAGTGTTTCGGTGTTCACAGCCACCTCCTTCCCTCTTCCCCTCTTTTGTCTCTACCACATCACTCACTATAAGGCACTGCAGAGCAGGTGGATCCACCAGCTAGCAATGGCAGATGAGGGGCCCAGGACATCCAAACATTAGTACAGTCACACTGAGAAAAAGCTACTCCTGCTGTCTACCTCTCTGATAACCAAAATGGACGTGAGGTTTGAGCCTGCACAGCTTACCAGTGCTGCACTGTTTTTTCTCTTCTTCCTAAGAGTCTAAACCAAGTCAAGCTCCAATATGCTAGGTGACATTGAGCTGGTTGTCTCCCCTACCTATTCCTTCTTTCCTACATGGTTTAAGCTCTTGGTGAAACCCTGTGACTGTAGAGGGGGATGCTATTTAATGTTTAGATGTTAACAGCCTAAATTAAGTAATTGAAAGATTAGTGTCCTGAAGACTCTTTAGCAGTTATGTACATATTTTAATTAAGTACCTTAGTGTGGATAAGCCAGTCAGTAATTAGTTTGTTCTCAAAAAACATTGTGATGCTCAAGAATAGTTCAGTCTTAAGAATGAAAGGCTGAAAAATCCCCAGTTTTACATGAAGACCAATAAAAATCTTTTAGATGCAAGTTTCTGAATTCAGTAAAGGGAGGCCTCGTCTTAAACATTCTTTCTTCACTTTCAAATGAGTCTTAAAATGTCAGATACAGTTTGGTTTTAAGTATACTCTCTAACAAGCCAACTTAACCATAAAACCTTCCTAAAAGATGATTGATTAGGTATAGATGTTTCTTTTCAGAATGAGATATTTTGATTTTATCCAGCTAAAGTCAAATAGAGGAAACCAATCAAGTTTTGCTGAATTCCTCCCCCCAGATCCACAACTTCATAGGAAGTGTTTTAATTTTGATAAAATTGCATTCTCTATTCTACAGAAAACCTTCTCATCAAAGCTTTCTTAAGCATGTCAGGCTGTAATGCTGAAGAAACCTTCTTCAGGGAAGGGCCTCATCTATGGCCATCAGCAACGTCCCTGAGAGCAGAAGGCAGCATTTGCTGGGAGCACTGCAATTTCACCCTTAGACTGTCCACACGCTCCTGGCAGACAGCTATTGTGTCTGCACTAATACAGCTGCTATCTGATAATCTGAATTCCACGTGATTTTTCCAACGGAAAAGCATGCTTCCCTTCTTCTCATTTCTGGAAAAGCACCCTATTCCCCAACTCAAGAATCTAACACTTATTTACCCATGGAGTTGTTAGATGAACTGCTCTGCTTGGAGTTCATATTCTCCTCGGTACATAAAAGGGGTTTTTATATGTTGTGCAAGATCTCACTCCCTAAGGCTATAGTCTGTGCTGCAAATCTCCCCTTACATGTGACAGGCTGTTCTCCCTCATCCTACTCTTAGTTTGGACTATCTAAAGATCAAGTGTTGGGACTCAACTCAGTTATTCCTCTCTCAAGTGTCCTGCTTTGGCTGGTCCTGTCAGCCACCATCAGCTGTGGCATGTTGCCTCAGGGAGATGGAGCCATGCCCATCCTTCCAAGAGGAAGCTGGAAGGGTAGATGAGGTTGTAAACAATGACTACCTTGTAATTAGCAGCACTGCAATTATACACACCAAATACTGGTTTTGAGGAGGCTACGCAGCTGCCTCATAGGAACCCTTGTCCCTGATGAGTTCATTTGCCCAGCTTCAATGCACTGTGCTTCTTAATATTTTAAAACAAGTAGTAAAGAAGCCTCATTGTTATAAAGGAGCACCGACAAAACATTATTCAAACAACTTCTGACTTTGCACAGATACTTTAAACCACTCACCCATGAAACAACACGTCAAAGGCAGCTACTCAGTGCAGGTCAGATGCTGAATGGGAGGCACATTCCATCACACAAACATTTAAGCCATCAGTAATTAACTTATCAGGGGCCATGAGGGCCCTTTGGTCTCCCGGTGCCTCCTCCAAGCAGACGGGCAGTGGGAGTGGGTTTGTTGGTATGCACTAAGCATTTCAGGCATGAATCCCAGCCTTGTCCCAACGTACCTCGGCACGTGGGCACAGGCCTCCAGCATGGAGAAAGCCTCGCAAACCATCTCCATGCTTTGAGAACGTGGGTGGTGCTCAGAGTCAAAGCAGAGGCAACATGAGCAGCGATAACATATTACAGAAATCTGATAACTGCTTTACTGAAACTTGCTGAAAAGCCTACAAACACTGCAGGAGTGGCTTCATTTTTGGCATGCTTTGCCCAAGCTAGAGGAATAATTAGGCCCCTACTCAGGTCTTTCCTCTGTTAAAGTCACAAGCCTGCTGCATCCCCATCTGTGCACAGATATCTAGTTCTTTGACAGTCACTGAGTGCATGAGTAGTTACAGCTTATCAAAGTCCCATAGCTTGCTTGTCTGTCAATATGATGCAGAAGACTAGTCAAAATCACTAGCCTGAGGTGCTGGCCATAAGGAGTAAAACAAGCCACCATTTAAAGGGGACTTGGATTACATTAAGCTCTCAATCCTTCACTCAGCCCTTCTCCAGGCATATCAGGACTTAAGTCCATAGCAGGCTCCTGAACGGCTGACACATTTCAAAGTTATAACCTCAGGCACACAGCCAAGTGAAATCAGTCCTCAGCATCCACCTTCTTCTAATAGCAGCTTATCATCATCAAACAGTGCTATAAAGCCAGCACCATCTGTAACAAAAAGTTGCAGCAAAGCTTCCAGGACAAAGTCCCTAATCCTGGTGTGGAGCCTGACAGGCCTTAAGTTTAACCTGAAATAGTCCTCAACTACCCTGCAACTCCAGCAAAAATCATGCACTGCTACAAATACTTGGGAATAAATCTGGACACTGGAAAAAAAAAAGTAAAAGAAAAAATCAGTGGCCAGTAAAGTTATGTTGCCATTGGACATGCAAATACATTACAGTGAGAATGACAGCACCTGACTTTTTTGGAGCTCTCTGGTTCTCAAAGCCATTTACAAAAAGACTGAGAATGTCATTCACTCAGAGATTTCCTAGCACTTCATTTCATGTTCAAAGGTCTGCTGAGGCATTAATCCACACAACACTTAATAGAACCAATATTCTCCGCCATCCCACCACAAAGTACAAATATTCACAGGAAGTCTGGAGGCAAGACTCCTTAACTTTAAATTCCTCTTTTTGTGGAAAATATTTTGCACAGACAGAACAAAAAACCCCAGAGTAACTGTACAGGAAGAGCTTTCCTTTTTCATGTGAAA
Source organism: Merops nubicus (assembly GCF_000691845.1). Lineage (NCBI taxonomy): Eukaryota > Metazoa > Chordata > Aves > Coraciiformes > Meropidae > Merops > Merops nubicus. The sequence continues at coordinate 35,650 of NW_008603630.1, read as the reverse complement.
TGTTTCTTTTTCAGGAAAATCTTTTTCTGCAAGACTCTTCTCATAAAATTTTAACCAGCTCTACTCAAAATATTTGTAGAATCCAGGTGGTAATATATAAACACTTTTGGCAAGCTCAAAATTACTTTCTCAAGAACAGATATCAAGACAGGGTTGCAGCCACGGTGCAAATGACCCGCATCTGCTTCTACTCATGATGCAGCTGCACTGACATGCACCATATCATCAGCACGCCTGCAAGCTCCCGTGGCTGTCTTGCTTTCAGCATCTCCAGAAAGCATTTTAGACAACTCATGCTTTCATCACCTGCATAGTAAGCTTGTGAAGCAACAGAGCTTAAGATGTAATGTGTTCCTAATCACTGGAACCTATCAACTCAGCCTTTCCTCCATGATTCACCTGAAGTCCCACTTATTAGAAAAGTTAAACTTCTGCTGTTTTTTTTCTAGGGTTCAGGTTTGGTTTATTTTGTGAGCAGAGAGCCATCTATAACGATATTGGTCTGCAATTATTTTTGAGGAGCTACATTTTTGTTAACTAGCATGGAGATCTAGTTCATGTTGTCCCATCATCAGTGTCCAAGCAAGCAGTAGGAGCTGTTTCACTACCTGCAACTTTTTCTAACATCTGCTCTGGGCCTGATGGCTCCCTGACAGCGTCTGACTGTACTCTCCCCTTGCTCCTGCAAGAATTCTCCAACCTTGTTGTTAGATTTTAAAAGAGTAGTCATACAGTTAATGCTTTATGCAATAGATGCTTTAAGATGTCTATGCCTCTCTATCACTGTCCACTTTATGCTCTTCACCTTGGTCCAAGCATCCACAGGTTTCATACCTAATGGCACCAAGGGGTCATATTTTAGACAAAAATTGTAAATAGGTAAAATAAAGTGTGCAGCCAGCAGAAGTTTTTTAATCTGATGCTGCTCCTTTCTCAAGAGCTACATTTTATAAGGCACACCTCAATTGTTTCACTTGACCATTATCAGATCTTAAGTAAATATTTATTCCCTAAAAGTATGCATATTATTTGGCCATCTTATGGTTTGTCTCCTATTTTTTTTAGATGGAGAATAGTTTTTCACAGGAAAAGGCCTACCAAAAAAAAAAAAAATAGGAAAAAATACAGCAAAAAGAAGCATGACAACATACAGTCTCAGCTCACAAAACCCCCTCAACTCTCATTCTCTGGCCTGCTTGGTTTCATTTCAAGTTGTTTTGAACAGCTCTAGCTATTTTATACCCAAACTGCTCACTGAAATCAAAACAAGCTTTGTCACTGTCAATGTTGGCATGTTGCTCAGTTCCCCCCAACCTTCCAATACAGTTGCTGTCAAAGTCACTTAAAGCTTGAGGCTGAAGAGCTGCTGCATGCTTGCCTTTTAACTGGAGGGACACTGGGAAGCTGTACCTCTGCCAGAAAACAGACTCATTTGTTATTAACACAGCCCATATTTAGCCATGTGTCTCCAAAGTGAAAAAGCACATACTTCCATCATAACAAAGCTCCATCTCCTCACAGCTGAGTCTCCAGGGACTGCTGGATCCTATTCTGCATGGCCAAATAAGGTAAAGTAAGAATTTGAAAAACGCAAACCTGGCCTGAAAGTGCTCACAGCTTTGGGGAGCTATTTCAGGATTTGTTAACCTTTTGTTAAAGAGGATGCTACAAGGCCTTTTTATTACTTTGCCCTGAATACCTAGCTTCCAAAAATTTTTAAAACATGAGTGAGCTCTAAGGAGATGAAGTGGTGGAAAGCCAAGGCTGAAAGCAGCAATGGGGAGTGATAATTCAAAAAACAATGTTAAAGCTTCATCTGACAAAAATGGTGTGATTTGCCAACAGATACTGAAAGAACATTTTCCAGATTAGAGGCAAGCACTCTTCTGAAACACACAAGAGGGAATCCTGTAGGCTATGTATCATACTGAATGTCCCTGAGGATTTTAATTCTAGCCTTTCATTGAACTTCAGTCCCTTCCTTCTGAAGGAGTAGCCAGAAATACTTGTCTTTCTAATGGAACAAAGTATTAGGCATTTACTACAGAAGATGGAATGACTACTTTGTGACAACATGTGAAATATCTTCTTTGTAAACATTTCCTAAGGGAGAACTCTGACTTGGTTTTCCCCTGTGCCTCTTTGACCACAAATACATTATGCTTGTCCTCCATGCTTCATGACCTGCCACATCTGAGAAGCATACAGCTGTTTTATGGAAACACAGAGATCAAGATTCCTATTATGAATGTGCATTGAAACTACAAGTACCTGGGACATGGGAAAAATAAGCAGCTTCCTACCCTTCCAGATGAAGTATGTGTATGTTGGCGTTAATTAGGCTTTACATGAAAGTGCAAGAAAACCACCATGAAGACAATGAATGTCTGGACCAAATCTTCATTCAAGAGGGTGGAAGAAGCACAGATTTCTCCAACAAGCTGGAAGTGAAGCAGAAACTCAGAAAAAAATAATTTTCACTACTTGCTCTGATTTAGTGAGGAGTAATAAGGAACTATTTGATATTGTAGGCATTGTGCAACAGAGAAGCTTCTGTTTCCTTCCATGAGAAAAGACATGGTCATACCATGAAGCATTTTCTCTTCTTGATCATCAGTATAGTTTTCCATAAAGTGATTTTAATGCTGACTCAGCACCTGAGCTGATAACTATATTTGTGGAAGCACCATACACAATTTGAGTTCTCAGCACACTGCTTGCTGGTCTCATACAGGTATTGAGGAAATACCTTGTATCCATGCAGAACAAGCAGTTGAAGATCAGTGCAGAAAAACCGTCATTCATTTCCAAAAATCTGTATTCTACAGGAGACCAGTGACATGAAATTGCTTATGTGCCAACTAATCCTTTTAAGCATTGCTGAACCTACTTGCCCAATAAAGGTGAAAGAGCAGCCTTGCAAGTTCTCTTTGCCAGAAAATGATACAAAATAAAATTTAGCGAAGTGGAAAAAATGTGAAAAAGACACCTCTCAGCACATCGCGTAGAAGACACCAGAGGACATAGACCAGGTTTATCTGGGGTCACTGGATTTAGACTCCCAAAACTGCAGACTTCATTGGTTTTGTACCTGATGCCAACTCTGGGGCCTACAGCAAAGAACCAAACCACTATGTTGATGCAGCAGTACCATCCAGGTTTCAAGGCACTGAAGGACTTGAGAGAAGACTTTAATCCAAACTCAGGAATATTGGGTATGTCAAAGTAAGAAGCCTTTGGAAGTTCATATTCTACTGGCAAATTATATTGCATGTCACAGGGGCTCACTTGCATGACTTCTGTTGGTCAAGAGTTTTGGAGTAGGTAGGAACTAACAAATTTTTCAGAAGCATAACAGCTGATTTTTATTTTTGTTAAAAATAGTCAAAATTGTGAAAACAGAAAGACCTTAATCTGAACACTGCCTGACCTGATTTTGGGGTCTTCCTCAGCCAAAACACTTCTCAGTCTGAAGAGTACTGTAATGTTCTCTAGGTGAAAATTACTACAATGTTTTTTAATAAAGTTATGAGAGTTGCATCATTGTGAGAGTTGGAGGACTCAGAGCTAACTTTGCAGCATATGCCAACCCTGTTCCACTCAGTAGGGTACCTGAAAACAGAGAGACAGAAATCCCCCTCATCCAGTCCTGCATGATAGAGACACCTCCTTTCTGAGCTAGTGCTAGTATGAAGCATCAGGTCCCAAGGATCATACATACCCTCTTCCTGCTCCTGTCCTAGGAGTTTAGGGTCTTGGCTTGCTGCATCCTCACCTGAGCAGGACCCTAGCAAGCCAAGTTGGTCAGGATCCAACTCTCCTGCCTGTGGCTGGGCTGCTGACCTGCAGAGAGCAGGGCTCCATGTGGAGGCCTGACAGCTACACCTCTGCCAGCTGGCTGGCAGCCAAGGCAGCTCCTTTTCCAAGCCAAAGCAAGGAAATACCTATAGAGGCTCTGACTGCAGCTTGAAACTAAATGCAAAACTACAGAAACTTCCTCTTGCTTTCCCACAAGGTTTTACAACTAAGTGAGGTCCTGTAAAAGCTCTTCAAATCATCTGGGTAAAATATGTACATTTGCCTCTAAGGTAGTGGAGCTCAGGGGTGGATATAAGGTTGAGCTGTTGAATCTGTTTAGCTTTCAACTCTCAAACCTAAGCAAGGACACTTCTTGTGAACTGAAGGCCCCAGAGGTGCTGCAAAGCTTTAGCCACAGGCACGTCATACTCCGGAAACATCTTTTTATTTTATTTTGTTTTTTTAAACTGAGTTAATCTCAGGAAGATAACCACGCCATAAAATAAGGCTTCATAACATAAACAATAGTTGATTCCCTACTCAGCATAACTTAGGACTTAAAAAAAAAAAGGCAGCCACATGGAAATATGGTTTCTATACATACACTTGGAAGACATGGAAAGAAAAAGTAGATTGGACGAATTCAGATACCACATCAAGCTGCAGGTCCAGGTCAGAGCTTGCCAAGGTTTCCAGGAGAACCAGGCTTCACCAAGTAGAACCAAGAGCTGCTGTTCTGGAAATAGGCTTGAAGGGGGAGCCCAAGGTGGAAAACATTTGGGCAAAAGGCAGCAGAAATATCCTACAGCTGGTCATATCTGGAACTTCACCATGTATGTGCCACCAGCAACCCCACAGAATGCCCACAGACCACTGCCAAGCCCAGTTCTATTACTTATATTCATTATGCTACCACATGATATACAATCCTCCTCAGGAAAGCCACATCAAAGCAGTACAAGGCCAACACAAAAACCCAACCAGTGCTAGTCCTACTTTATTTGAAGTGAATTAAATCAAACAGGTCTTGGTGTACATTTTCGATCTGTGTGCTTCAGCATAATGCAGAACAAGAAAGCAATTTTGTGCTTAAAGTCTTCTCTATACATCCTGTTTTCTTAATCGGAATGAAGGACTGGAGTGAGGTCACATGTTCAAGTGGTGCATTTGGACCAGGGCTACACACACACTTAAAATTCAGGGTGTGCTTATATGACAGGCTTGGGTTGTAGATTGACAAATCTGATGACTTCTTCCCCATACTCAAGCAGGTTAATGCTCTGTATGCTTGGCCAGAGCCTGGACCACAGCACTCAAGTGCAGGACAATTTACTCAGTCAAAGCAAACAGATTGGGGGTTTGGCTTCAAGCAGTGTGCAGGCTAAATTTCATCTGGATTTGCTTGAGGCCCACCTCTATTCCTCTCCAGGCTCAGCACTCAGCCTCACTCACAGGGCTTGTTCTCTCTCTTCTCACACCTGGCCTCCATTCTTGAGTTGGGAGTCTACAGGGGTGTGCCAGGTAACATCCTCACTGCCTGCCTTCTCCTGCAACTCATCACAGCAACACTCTTCAGAATCAAAAGCATTTGAAAGAAAACTATCCCTCCATAATTATCTATTCATCATCCATAAAGAGGCAATGTAGAGAAAGGAATCAATCCAGAGAAAGTAATAACACTAGTGAAGAGTTATGAAGGATAGGAAAGTAAGAAAACAAGGGAAACAAAGGAGATAAAAGAAAAAAACAACAAGACCCAAATCTAAAAGACTGTTTTGTTTACTTTCTGAAAGCATGTTTCTGGGAAAAAGATCTTTAGCTTTGGGCTTGGAGTACATAACTGCCAACTCCCTACGTTTGGACCCAAATGGTACTCTGGGTCAGGGGTTCTCACAGTTGGGAAACAGAGGAGCTGGCAGGCCTGTGAAGAGACCACACCACAGTTGCAAGGTTGGAAATCTATGATAAGGGACAGCATGGGGGAAAACTGAGGACCGAAGAGGTTTGCTGGTCCAAGAGGTTTGGGAAGCAGTGCTGCAGCTTGCAGTCATGCTCCTTCTGAGCAGCAAACAGGCATGCTTTAGAGTTTGCTGAGCTTGCTAGGAGAGTTGCAGTTATGTACATGCTGGGTTACAGGCAGAGGAAATCCTCCTTTTATGGTTTCCATCCCCCAACTTGTTTCTCCTCCCTAGAAGTTTTCATCCTCTCAGCTGAGCCAAGCATCAAATGAGTTGCATGTGTAGTTATGCTCTGAGAGGGCAGGGACCCTAGGGAAGCAGACAAGGGTGGGGAATCTGCGATCATCACCTTTTCTTTTCCCTGTGACTCAGTTGCAGGCTATCCTAACAAACCAAATTAACTACCTTCAATTCACAGTAATTTTAAAATTAAGAAGTTGTTAAAATTTAAGTAATTTTTTTTTCAATTTTCATAGTAAAGGTTAAAGAAAGTAGTTCCATGGTGGTCACCTGAATCTGTTTTACAAAGACATATGAAAGGCATTTTATCAGCCGCTGAGCAGTGTTTACTCATGAAACTGTTCTAATTGCTTTGGAATGTGCACCCTGGCTGCTGGAACAGCTCACGCCTGCTGATACACTGAGCAAAGTAATACTGACTTGTAAGATGTGCCAGTTTTATACAGCACTCATTCTTCATTCTCAGTGTAAACAGCATGAAATTTTAAAAAAACATAAACAAAGCCATCAAACCATGACTTTTGCACAGCTGTCTTACATGTTTACAAGAGCATCATCTCAAAGTAAATCACTGCCATGACTGAAATACAGATCAGTAATCTAGTACTACACCTATTTTGCTGCTGGAAATAAGATGGATGTATTTTTATTCCCAGTGCCCACTACATCACTGCTGAAGCCCATATCTAGGATGCATGGAGTAGTGTGTCCTGGCCACAGGAAAGCCTTGCCATTAACTTGCAGCCTTGCTCTTAGTTAAGCAGTGGAAGTCTTGGCAGATCAAAGATAATCTATTCAGTCTTTCCTTAATCTTTTAAAACTGAAGCAGAACTGTATTACAGATGTGAAGCAGAATCTGTATTACACATGCCCAGGCTCAGCAACAGCCTACACAGAAAAAAAAAAAAAAAATAAAATAGGTAATAACTCTACCTGCCTTTAAGACAAAGCCATCCAAAATACTGAGTGACAATCTGGAAGGTGTAGCGCTGTAAACAGCACCTTCTCTGTGTATCACAAGATCCTAGTGTACTTTAGCAGGCAGAACTGGAAAAGCACAGATGACCATTATACGTTTGTGTGTGAAACATGGAAAATAAAGGCCAAATCAAACTGATCCTTCTAGCACCTAGACACAAGTGAACTCCAGTAGATCCTCCTGGCATGTATGCCAAAACAGCCAAGCCCGTCCCACTGACCTGGGCCAAACTTTATGGGCAGACTTGTAAACTTCAAATACTTCGAGCTGTTTTTATATGAAGTGGGAGTATCACGCTCACAGGAAGCCTGAGCTAACAGAGCCATTGGGAAAAGCAGCTTCAGACAAACAGGCCAGACATATTGACCTGGTGACTTTCCAGAGCCCACGGGCCTGGTCATAACAGTCCCTCAGTACCGAGTCATTCAACACAAGATAATCACTCTAGCATGCGTGATAGCAATATCAAGTTACCTTCTGCAGGAAGCATCTCACATGCATTGAAGTCTGTGCTTTGTGCAGACACGAGGGCTGTGCCTTTTTAAGAGCACAATGTTTGCTAAAAGGGCAGGTAGGATATCCATCTGGAAGCAGGCAGGTCTTGGGAAAGGGTGAAGCAAGGTTAGAGGCTCTCAGCTGAGAGGAGAGAGGGCTTATCTCATTTCTGACTCATCCAACAAGAAAGCTTCTTGAATTTTCTACCTGACATCCCACCCAGGTCTCCTTTGCTCCATGAAGGCACTGTTTGCAGTTTCCCACATCTACTCTCCAGATCCGAGCTTTACAGGGAGTCCTCAGCCTCCTTGACAGCAGCTGCACCTTTTCTCTCCTGCTGCCAGTCACAGCCTGCCCATCCTGCCCACCAGAAGAGCAGCTACATGCTCCTCTCCTCTTACCAGGGCAAGGGTAGATGTCTCTCAGTTTCCTGCTTTCCTCACCTTCCCTCAGTAATCCCCAGTTAAAACTTCCTTTTGGTGTGCTTGATTTTTTTTTTTTTGTTCCCCCTTACAGTCAATTTTGTTTTGTTAACAGGGACTGGTTTGTTTTCTTGTTGGAAAGGCTTTTTTTGGCTTTAAGGCAGCATCAACTTCTCCATGTTCTCTCCTGCTGTGAAGGGACCTGACATAGAAGAGAGAGCTTTGAGGCTGCAGAAGAGATTTCCCTGCACGACCTTTTTAATCCTTGGCCTCCATTGCTTCAGTCAACACCACAAGTGCCTTCTAGGATGACAATCACCATTTGTTGCTTAGGAATTAAACATTGACTAAACACATCATTCTGCATAGGCCATTGAACTGGAAGAATGTTTAGTGAGCTCAACAGCTAAAGCTTTATTAACCATCACTGGTGACCTTCTCCTTAAGCAAGGCAAAGGCAGCACTTGGTCACCATCTCAAACACTTTCCAAGCGCTTCTTCTGTAACTTACAACACTTTTAAAACTAATACCTTCCCCCCCTAAAAAAAAAAAAAGGGTCTGCCAGCAGGTAGATGCTAACTCACTCATCTCACCATGGTATAAAGTTGTTAGTTTCACACTTCATACTGTTTCCAGTTCTCTAGAAACCAGTTCAGCACCATCCCACAGTGCACCCCCTGCTCCTTCTGCCACATCAGTGAGTTTAAGTGCTGCACTCCAAGTTAAAAGGGAGATTGTTTTCCATTCTCTAGCATGTCTGCAATGTTTAACAGTGCTCTAGAGCACAGGTCAGCTAAAGGTGTGTTGAAACAGAACAAATAACAGACAGGACAGCAAGTGGACTTTTACAAACATCAGCACATCCACTTATCCATCAGCATGGTAACAGGAGTCCAAAATACACCTGGGGGAGTGTGCCTCCTCCCCAGGTATCAAAACTAGTGCAAAGTGTGTCATGGAGTAATTACATTCTTGAACAGAAGTCTGGAAAGCCTGCTAAGGTACTCACTTCCTGCTCTCAGGCACTTAAAGCAGGGAGAAAAGCAACATTAGAATTCCTTGTATTTTTTGAATTTTCTGTTTCCTTTACTCAGATTAAAGAAAAAAGACACAGCAAGCAGGACCCCACATTTCCCCTCAGACTCAATGCTAATATATCCTACTCCCATCAGATCAGGAGGGAAAATTTTGATGAATATTAGGTGGTCTTTCGTGATTGTTACTCAAGAGCAATGAGAGAATAAGAGAACAGCTCTATCACCTTGCTGGAACCGGACTTCACCCCATTTGGCAGCATATTGCCAAAGCTAATAGGATTGTTAAGTGCTTTTGAAACTAAAAGGTAGCTTTCAACACTGGTTGTAGACTAATCAGCTCCAGGAAAAAAAAAAGTCAGTGTGCACACTGTCTGAGCCTGGAGCCAGAAAGCCACACCTAACCTGAACACGACTGCACGCGCCAGCTACCTCCAAGAGGAGAACAACAGCACCAACACGACTGGTGAGACCCACTGGGCAGAGCAGTCTTGTCCTGCCTGACAGGAATCCACCCAGCCAGACAGATCTGAGCATGGGCTTAAGATTGCTAACATCAGAAACCACCACAGCGTGCCTCTTCTCCTGTCCTACCATGCACAAGAGCCTTTCAGAGAAGAATAAGGTGCGGTGCTCTGAGACATTAAGAGATGGTATCTTCGAGTGTATGCTTGAGCCTCACTTTGATCCTGGGGGTCCACATTCCCCAGGAAGGTGTGTCACACACACACACAGGAAGACACTAGTGGGTTATGTGCCCCTGCACTTCACAGAAGGCATTCTCAAGTGTGTACATGGGAGTCTGGTTTCTATCTGCTTAGCCTAGAGCCCATGTTGGTCTACAAATTTTCAGTCCTTGGTACCACAGCAGGAGCATCTCTTAAGCTTTAATCAAGGCAGTGCAACACCTCTGTGATCTGGACAGTTATAATGATCACCACTAACTTTCATCATAGTAGAAGGTAGTAAATTTTCTTTAACAATTGTTGTCATAACAAGTTATTTCAGTTGGTCACACTCAGAACTTTTCATAATTTTGCCAGGGCTTGAAACCCACAAAAGAAATTCCACGTATCTGTTCCACAGGCACAAAGGGTGCATGAAGATCATGAAAACCACACAAACCCATGCAAAGAAAGATCCTGGGAACAGGAGAGAGCAACCACATGTGTAACAATGACAACATTTTGTAGAGACAGATACCACACTGGTGAGCGTCTGGATCTACTGACCAGTGCTGCCTGGGAGGTGCAGGGGACAGCAGTACATACCTGTCTATTAAACACTACATTTTAGTGTCCATAAGGACAGTAAAAAGCATTTTCCTTCTCATCTTTTCTAAAGCACCCTAGCCAACCATCCACAGACAGTGGCACAGGAAAACAGGAATTTCAAATTTACTTGAAAGTTGACTTGATAGCCATCTACAGAAGCACACACATTTAGTGGGAGCTCCAGTGTCCTCCAGATGGCTTGATTTTTCAGCTTGTTTTCCCTCATTCTCTGCTAAGAGCATTGCTCTAACAGCTTCTACAGCCTCTTCTGCTCTGAGAGTCACGGTATAGTAACACAGTAGCGAACAAATTCACTGTCCTGTTCTCTTATTTCACTTGTGGGTATACAGAATTTCACTATAATCTTGATAAGCCAGTTCCCTGGTGCATGTTATTAACACTGCCTGCATTATCCTTCAGCCTTGGAAAGGGAACAAATCTAGCCTCAAGACAAAAGGAAGGAACTAATGCAGAAAGGATATGAAGCTGCTGAGAAGTTTTTGTTCTTGGCAACAAATCCAAGAATAAAAGATCATAATTATCTAGTTTATTGCCATAAACAAGTCTTTTTTAATAGTCTAATTTTATTAATTCTTTCCAGGAGATGGAAGTCAATTAACCAGCTGAGAACACAAACCCCCTTGTGCACAAAATCCAAGTGGCATGAAGATGGCACTGTTAAATCTCTTTCCAGATGTAGTACTATGAAAACAAATGATTGCCTGTTAGGAGTTACTGGGATCTTCCAAACTGCATTAGCTGTTACTAGTGTAAGGTATCCTTGCAGCAGACTTGCTCTTCCCTTGCAGACATACTGTTTCAGCAAATCTATGCTGAGTTGTGAATTAATTTTGAATTTTTAATCCTGCAAAGGTTTGTCTAGTTTGAAGTCTCATTAACATTGTGCATGACTGCAGTGAGCATATGCAGCATAAGGGGGGAAACCAACCAACAAAAATCAGTTTTGAGAAACACTAGTCCATCACTAGAAACACGTTTGCTATGTGCAACAAAGGTGGCAACATAGTGAGAGAGCCTGTGCTATTCCTCCTCAGACAATCTTGTTAGTACAGGCAGTTTTCAAGAAAGATTTTGAGTGCCAGTAGGGGTTTATCTTTGTAATACACATTTTTTTGCTTTTATTTTGGCAATGACCCAAGCCTATTTTCCAGCAATAACCACAGCATCACACAGGATGAATTGGCCGCTTCTAATGCGTCAGAGTTCAAATCATGATTTCTCTAAGAAATCCAAAATTAGAGGAAAAGCACAAAACTGTTGGCATTTGAGATATTTAGGCTGAAACACTAGCAATTGTTATTTTTCTCAGGAGAAATGCCTGGCACATAGTATTTTATTTGCTGCCAGTATAGTCTTTCAAAGGATGCAATCAAGTCAAATTCAGTACTTTTGTAAACGTGGAACTGCATCTAGCATATCAGATGAACTTTGTACTGAATATGATTCAAAGAGCAAACTTAATGTAATAATTTGTTCTGTCTCAAAAAAAAGCCCCAAACCAAAAGAGCTTCATTTTCCATTCCAAAGGGCAAGTTGTAGCACCATCTCTACTGCATACCTTTCCTCCTCCCTTTCTCCTGCTCTGGTGTCTCTTTCTGAGGATGCTCTTTGTTTCATTGTTGCACTTATGATTTCAGGTTTTGCAATTTCAAGCTGGAAGAAAACCCAGCAATACCAGGAGCCAACCCTTTGGCTCTGTTGCTGCGTGCAAAATAGCAAACTCTTAGTAGTAGAAAGTTCAAGAAAAATATTTTTACCATCTTTAATTCTCATTTACGCAGAGCTAAAACAAACATGTATGTTCTTCTCATCTCAGTTTGCCACATGACGACTTTGATGCAGGGAGGAACATCCCCTCAGTCTTTTCTTTCCCTTTTTTTTAAGTTTATTTGCAAGAAGAAACACGATAGAATACAACTCAGCTCGATTTCTTCTGTACTTTGTATTCCCAAATTTTCAACCGAAGAGAAACTGTTCTTACTGTTACAAAAGCACCTGAAGTGCCAAGATACTATTTGCAGTGCAAAGTGAGGGGCAGGAGGTATATGGCCAGGCCCTGTTACTTGTCTGCCCCTCTGCTGAGCAACCCAAGCAGTATCTGTCACTCAGAACACCAAAGCTTCCTTGTGATTGTAACAGACATGAAACACCAAAGGCATCTGATCCACCACAACTCTGATCAAACAAAAATTACTGCTGGTTGTTTTTTTCCTTCCACAAAGCAATTGCTTACTGCAGATATGGCAGCACAAAATCACTCTGTACCTATTCTGCTTCTAAATGAGAAGCCAGGCTACACAAAGTTATCTTCCAACAAACAAATGTGTTTTATCTTTAAACTAGTGGAAACAATTAAAGCAGACGACAGAAGCATTCACCTCTCTGAAGTACTACCTCATTCACAACCATACACAATTTCAGCCCATAGGTAATTATGCTGAAAACTTCGGTTCACAAATTTGGCAGTGTAAATTTCTGCCACAGTCACATGTTCCCACCAGTTGCTGAAATGGACAGTACCTACTCAACCCGGGCAGAGCTTTTGTTGAACCTGCAGATATAAGCCTACACAGCTAGTGTCTGATGGTAGCTTCTCTCTCAAGCAGACCCTGCATCATCCTGCAGTTCTTCCTCCAAGGTAAATTCCTACTGCAGATAAGAGATAAGAAAGGATGAAAAAATAACCAACCACATTCCACTCTAAGCAACCTTTACTTCTAATTTAAAGCAAATCTCTACATTGATCAGCAAGTTGATTTTAAGCATGATTATCTTAAGAGTTTATCCTTACAGCAAGTTACCTGTTAGTGATCCTGGTCACTCTCACTGCCTTCTCCAGAAGATTCCACTTGGTCTTGACTTCAGGAAGTGGCACTGCAATCAGCTGGGTAGAGCAGAGACATTCATCAAACTCTGAATCCCCGAGAAGAGCAGCTGGACTCACTAGCCAGCAGATAAAAAATTAATTTGGTTTCTTTTTCCAGCATTCACTCCCCGAAGAACTTCTAAAACTGACCCTGCTTACTACTTTTAAACTGGAGAGAGGCTTTTCCATCAAATGCTTTTCTGGTCTAATGCAAATGACTGGTGTCACCTAACTGATCAGAAGAACTGGTGACATGACCATTACTCAGCTCCGGAGCCTGCCAGCATTTCCAGCTGCCCATGCAGGAAGGGCTGTGGGCAGCATATACCAGTTTTCCAACTGGTTTTCCTTTAGATAGCATAGAAGGGTTTATCCTCCACAGCTAGAAGTCTGCATGCAGGTTCAGCATTATCTCCTTAAAGGCAAATAAGCCACGTGCAATTCCGGAATGATTCTGTTTGAACAGCTAATCACAGGTTTGTAGCAACAGTGGAACTCAGTATAAAGGGCGTGCATAAATTTGCCGCAGAACACACGGCTTGTTTTTGCAGTCCCACAATACGCTCCATAAAAGGTATCTCAGCGCCTATATGCACAGGTGCCCCTGTCCAGCTTTGCTGAAAGGCACACAGACTGAAAAAAAATCCATTAAACCCCCGAGGGAGGGGAGTTATATTAGATATGATCTCATTGTATAACAAAATCATGTCCAGCCTTGCACCTGAAGTCCCCCCTACAGTATACAATTCCTGGTCTGGGGAAATGCTATCAGGGAGGGGGACAGGCAGGCAAACTACTTAACTGATGTTTTTACATGGCTCATGCTATTCACATTAGCCTTATGCTGCATAGGTGGATATTCTGTGAAAACTAGTGGCATGCTCCCTGCCTACGGCACATTTCAGACAGAACACTGAAACCATTGGCTAGCTGTGTATGTGAGTCACTGTTAATCTAGCCTGGCTTGTAAACACTTCCTTCAAGGTCTAAACCTACAGTTAAAAAGACAGCAGTTATTAGGCTCTGAACTCCCAGCTCTACCTTTAGGATTAAAAATATATATATATAAAACAGCATTCATCAGTTAGTGTCTGAGAACAAGGGAAATGGGGCACCTATTTTTCCCCTTCTCATCACCCCTGGTATTCCCACATTCTCAAGACAAGCAAATTGAAAGCAGTCCAGAAGCATCTTGCTGATCTCACTGGGTTACAAGCATTAGACCAGGCTCTGGGAGTTATCCATATTTTGTTTTCTGATCAAGTGCTACCACGGAGCTTCGTCACCTGTACTACAGCACAAGAGGTTGTACAAAAAGTGCACTTGCCTTCCAAGAGACAACAGGACCCACGTGTTAGCATGCTCTATCCCAGTGTGCCCAGGCAGAGGTGCAACCACACGTGCACACCAGTGCAAGCACACGCAGTTTTCTAATCACTTTGCACTACTAGTTCCACAGAGAAGTTCTCTGCAGACCCTGCAAATAACATGTTGTCCAGGTTTGACTGCCCAGGGGGCAAGTGCAGCAAGACATGGCACCTCGAAAAACAACCTTCAACAAGACTATTCTGCATCAGAAAAGTAAATGAGCTCAACTGATATTAACTGACTCACAACATAATTGTCATGTATTAAACCAATCAGCAGTACAGAACACGCAGTAAAGATGATTAACTCAAGTTGCACTTTTATTTTTTGGATTAAAACCCTCAATGATATAGATGCAGAGTATCTCAGAATGAAACAGATGTCAACCCAAGTTTATGTGCAGTTCAAATTGGGCATCCTGGTTTCACAAAACTGACTTGCACAGACAGGTAAAGCACAAACTGCCAAGAGAAAGAAGAGGAACTGTACAATATAAAATGAGAACACAACTCCTCTTCACCTGTCCCCCTTCCATAGTATAAGCAGCACAAATTAAAAAAAACAGCATCTGCAAAAAATACATTTATCATTGAGCAAAATCAAAGAAGGATCAATATTATCTTTATATAGGATGTACTGATCAATACTTTTTTTCAGAATTAAGAACACACTGCAGTTCAATTTAAGCAAGATACAGAACAAGTTACCACAGGTCTAACAAAGGGCAAGAAAAGTACTGTTTCAATGAACAACACACAATATATAAATATTCAGGAATATAAAATATAAGTAGATTCAGTAAACAGTCCTAAAGCCGACATTCCTATTCCAGTCCCTACAACTAAAAGTTAAAGCTTCTTTACTTGATATGACTTGTAGAGAAATAAATATGCTTACAAAAGTACACATTTCTTCAACATGACAAACATCAAATCAGCAGGACCTTTTTTTAATACAAAATAAAGACATTTAATAACCTAAACGAAACAGCTAATAGGATTATCACTGGAAGGTGTGACTAAGCAGAGCACTACACTTTTCCCACAGTTAGCCCAACATACATGTCCTTAGCATAAAATTTAATTGCTCTTCAACATATGCTCTGTCTCTTCTTCCTGTCTGTTGAGTCAAAAGCCAACGGTGGAATAAAAATTTGTCAGACAGAACACAAAAACGAAATTCTCCACCGCTTAACAAGCTACATCTTGACCTGATTTGAATTTTCAATGAAATTTCAGGTCAGTTCTGTTTGCCACATTGGACAATTTTTCTGTGCTTGAACAACTCACAATTCACATGACATTTGGTCCCAAACAGTGGTCCTCTGACCAAAGAATTTGCTTATTAGGGATGGGCAACAACATGCTCAAGTCTAGATGAAAGTCTTACTAAAACTGCATGCAGACTCTGTGTCAAGTATTGTATATTCAACTAAACCTCAAGTCACACATGCTCTGTCAGACTTCCATGAGATAACCCAAGTTTAAATCAAAACAGCCATGTCCTCTACCAGTAGAAGTCCTAAATCCTGGTCTGCTCGATGATACAATGAACTCTGACAGCTGACACAGGTACGCAAAGAAACTATTTCCAAAGGCTTAGCCAGATAAGAACAACAGATACTCATCTTGGCAGGTGCCCTATTTCTCTCTGAGCCAAAATCCCTGCTCAGAAGTGCTTCAGCTTTACTGCACAGGTGCTTTCTAAACTCCAACATATTAACTCTGTACAAACACAGCAGAAAACAGCATGTGTCAGGAGCAAAGATACTCTTTTCCTGTTATTCTTTCCTTCTTCAAAGAGTCTACTTAGCAGAACAAAGGCTCTTTTGCAGTCAGTGTTTCTGCTCTGAAGACTCCTAGGCCAACTTCTTTCACTGACCACAGCACCCCTGAAACTTGCCTTGCCAGCACTGTCTCCAGCAGGTTCCTCTCCATCACAGACAAAGCATGTGCATGTTGGTATCCATTCAGTTGGAGATAAAACTGAGACAGAAGGAATTGGTCTTTTGTTCTCAATTTTTTTTTTAAAATCAAAATCATGGCTCCCAGCTTCACAGTTTTTAGATATTTAGACAGTAGTTCCTAAATAAGGAGCTGAGCCACTGTTGGTCTGCAAAATCTAGTAATAGTTCCTCTTTGTTTTCAACTACAAGCATACAGTAATATGCTAAAAGCTCAGATATGCTTCCTAACAAGCTTCTCCCTGCTGCTTCTCATCAGGAATACATGCAGAGGTCTCCTGTGCCTCAGGTATGCTCTTGATTTGCACATGGCAACAATCAGTGCTAGAACAAGCACACCACCGGCGTGCTTGGCATTCAGTGATTGCACATTAGGAACAGGAACAACAGTCATAAAACAATGTATAAGTAACCTGAGTTTTTAATAACAAACCACACTACTAATAATTCAAGAACAGGCAATTCAAATAAGAATTTTGTCTCGAGCAGCTACTAGTTTCCTGAGTTTTTCTCTCCCAGCACCTACAAGAATAGTCAAGTCCTCAGAATAATTCTTCTGGAGGAACTTCCCACCCGAACTGTTTAAGAATTAACCCTACTGCTTGTGGAAGCTAGAAGGAAGACAATCACTGTATCAAAAGATGCAGGTTTTACATGACCTTGCAGGCCGTTAGTTGCTCCATACTGTACCCAGCTGCAGCCCACTCACCTGCCAGTCTCTCAGCTACAAGCTGTGGCCACTGTCAGTCACTTGTCAGACCTGCTCCACTGCTGCCCGAAACATGGCTAAATGCTGCCACACCCTCAACATGGGCACTGGACACAGACTACCACCCTACTTCCTTGCCTCTCCCTTCCTGCACAGCTCACCCTTTTGAAATTTCAGAATAGAGTCCACAGCCCAGAGTCCAAGTTTTGATGAGCTCTGTATTGCAAAGTGTGAAGGAATCTGGCTATGTTGTGGTGCTGTTCTGACAGAGAGATAAGCCTATTGTGCAGGTAGCTTTGTTATGAACTACTGTGTTACAGAAAAAAAAAAAGGTAGTTCGTATTTCTTAAGATGGTTTTGGACTACCCTGAACCCAATTCTGAACAAAATCAGCATTGCCTACAGTATCCACAGGAGGAACCCTGTCGCAGGCAGTTGTATCTGCCAACTGCCCATCTCACTATTGAGACCGTCAGGTTCCTCAGACAGGCGTAACACCAAACACTGTTCTGAAACGAGTCTCTTCAGACAGCCTCAACTTAGAGAAACTGTTTCCTCCCCACTTACACCTCATTAATCCTAAAGCTATTTTCCATCTCTTCTCCCTCTGCTAAAACTAACACCTAGCATGCCCTGGTCCTATTTGATGGGGCAAGAGCTAACAGCAAATATATTAAGAGAAATTTCTGAGTTTGTACTTCTATCTAACCAAAGCCCTGAGTTACAACCATTACACCTCGATTCAAATAAATAAAACAGGACTACAGTCATTACTCCACACACACAAAATAAATATTGGTTAAGCCAAATAAATCTCTTCTGAGGTAGATACATACAGTACAAAATATATTAAGGATAGAATGCAAACATCGTACTCCCTTCACCTTCTTGTCTTGTCCTCCTGTTCCACAGGGAACTCTGCAAACATAATTTCTGCCCCATCAGCATTCAAAAAAAGTTTTTCTAAGTTCTGAGCTCTGAGACAAGTTGCAGCTAAAAGACCACTGAAACCAAACACATGCATTTGACATTATCATGGAGTTTCAGTTGGGGCCATGAGAAAAGCAGGTTAACACAATTCAGCTAGGGAAAATCCAAGTATTTTAAATAACTTTACAAACAAAATAGTACTGTTCAAAACAGGTTCCAACAGTTTCATCAACAAGAAAAAAACACCCAAAATAATAAGAATCTTCTGCTGGGGTTTTCAAATGAAGTTTTGAACTAGAAATTTGAGCTTTTGTTCCCCCAAAATATTACTCATTCTGAAACACAAGTGGAAAAAAGAATGACAGCTTGAAAGACAGACACCACCCCAGCTACTCAGCTCTCTTAGAAAGGATTCAGCTAAAAATTCAAGGAACTCTCATGACAAACACAACAAGCAGATAAATCAGATTACAATCTGTTGAGAACTCGGCTAAGGTTCACACAGGTTTGCAAACCTTTAGATAAACCTGTTAATGACAAGCAAACAAATAGGTTTTGGATTTTCCTGGGCTGTCAGACAGTGATGGCAGACAGGATATGATAACAAAACAAATAAGTCTGGATATTCACTTCTTCTGAAAAAAAAAAAATCTGTAAAGACAGTCCATTCTATTACAAATAGCTTAGCAATTAATATAAATTCATTAATAGTGAATAATTAGTCCACCAATGGTTGCGTTAGGAAGATGATTGAGCAGAGCAGTATCTGCTTATCAGTCACTTTCGTGGTTTGTTGGTTTGTTTTTTTAACCAAAGATATATCAGACAGTAGGACTGCTAACCTACTAGTCAATTAAGTCGTGCTGATAAGTACCAACACTGACTGCACTGGCTCAAGCACATATGGTCACATTTTGCTTTAAGTCAACACAGAAATGACTGGCTACAGAAAGAAGCAGCACTGACACCTGCCTGTGCTTGTGTGACTATTGCTCTCTTTGCCACAAGTGGATGCAGACTGGGGAAGTTTCTCCCCCATAGCTGTAGCTCTGACAACAAAAAGCTTTTACATCTGATTTTGAAATTCACTGTCATTACAAATCACAGATACCTAGTATTTGGGTTTTGAGCAGCCCCTGTCAGCTCCAGTTCTTTGAACACCAAGCAGACTCCCATTTAGCCCACCTCCTCCTCGAGAAAGGCCGTCTGGGCAAGATACTTTCCCCAAAGAAAACTTGAAGGTTGGAAAAAAAACAAGTGCCCAAGAAACAAAAAAGAACAGTTGTTCTATGGTTTCTTAAATGTCTTAACAGGAATTCAGACTTGTGAGTTATGATCCTTGTAATTTGAAGACTGAAACATGCTCAAAATTAAAGGCAAAAGAAACACACTTAAACATGGTTTCAATAAATGTATTAAAGAGGTCCAGAAGAAGAGTTTGGAGTCCAGAGAGGCAGAGTGTGCCAAGCCTTCACCTTTCAAGCCCGAAGAACAGTTTGAATATTCAATACAGCATAACAGCTTCCCCATGAACAATGGCAGTACTGTTTCTTCAAGTCAGAGGTAGCATTTAAAATAACGTGATGCATACAGCAGCAGCCTCCAGCTGAGCCCAGCCATGCCTGAGGTGGCCAGAGAACAACACCCTCTCAGCCAGCCTGGTCACACCACAGCTATGGGATCAGCAGCAACCCTCGGGCTGAGCAATAAGCAGGATGCAGGCACAAGGGCACGGTGAGTCCAGTCCCCGGGGAGCCGTGTACCATAACGGGGTCCATCTGCTCGGGAGACCGGCCCCTCGCTGGCAGGCAGGCGCACGCCAGGCGGCACCTCGGCACGCAGCCACGGACAGGCAGCAGCACCTGCTGCTCCACTCAGATGCACACATCCCTGAGAGAAGGGACCTGCCTGGGTGTGATATTCAACCATGTTTCCTCTAGAAAACTTTCTTAAATAAGCAGAGATTACAACAGGGTTCACTTAATAAATAAAATCTTTAGTGTAGTTCAAAGATGTCCACTGAGGAGCTCAAGTGGCGCACAGCAATCAGGATGTAGTTGCAGATTCATCCTCTTCTAAAAGAAGGTCGTTTAATCCAATAACTGTAGCAGCAAAGTCAACTAGCTCCACAAAGTCTGATGTAATTATATTAACACCCATAATGCCTGGTTTCTGTGATTTCACCCAATTTAAAATCATGGGCAGGTTCCTACAGAAAGAGAAATAAGGAAAATTGAATGTTTTAAAAGAGACTCTTCTCTATACATGCGCTACTTAAAGTACAACATGCTGTTTACAAACTATTTAATTATCTCACATTTTTTATTACATCCTGACTGTCACCCAAAATGTAACTAGCACCGAAAAGTGCTTAACATAGCATGAGGTCATTAACTAGCAAACAGAAATACTTGTCAATCACCACAACTACTATGCATACAAATTAATGTTTGAGAACTCTATGTTCACCGAGTATTCACTTCAGCATTTAATGCTGAACAACAGTTTCATTCATCCGGGCTGGATTTTGCCAAAGAACACATTGAATCGAAAGCTTAATTGTGCAGCAGACTTCAGTGTGGCACAAGACAAGATTATATATACCTGGCTCAGGATGTTCTCTTGCTCACTTCTGCTTCTGGGTGGGCAGGAAAAGCTGGTGGGGGCAACACACAATTTCTATCCAACTCCTTTCTGCCTTCAAACCTACCCAGAGCAATAGGATCAGAGAAACCAAACCCAGAATCAAGCCCTCAGCTCTGTGAGGGTGAAACATCTGATATGTCAAGCAATGACACATCACAGTAACCAGAGAAATGTGACGTGTGTCAGGAACTGAGTTGAACAGAGTTAGATATTTTATAGTGGGAAGGAGTTTTGGTCATGTCTTGGACAGAATGCAAATTGGAAGCCTGCACAAGTTTTCTTTGCACTCTAATGTGCAAACCCCAGATTTCTCAGCACAGTTAAGACAAATGACTAAACATATTAGATTTACTGTCATAACATACACACAAAAATATGTAAGATGATGGTAAGGAAGCAAATCAATGTTATGGGTAAGAAAAAAATCCAACAACTTAAAGATACCCCACAGCTCTTGGTCCAGAAAAAATGCTTGTCAACAACTAAGAGAAGAGACAACTTGAGTGAAGGCATAATTACTGCACCTATCAAGGGACAAACCAGACTTCAGCTAGCTAAAGGCTAAAATGGCACATTTCTCCTTCAGCAACAGCTCAAAAACACTTCAATATTCATAATCAGAGAAAAATTTCCATATGAGAAGGCAGACATCCACACAACTGCAAGAACAGATTTCTACATACAAACGAACTGGCATGTGTAAATGTGTACGAGCAAATATGCTTTAGTAAACAGTGGCATTTATTTGAAATTTTTGGTTTACTTTCCAACCAGGGGCAATGACAAGCCGATGGAAAGAGATGGAGCAATGGCAGGTGTCCAGGCTATTGGCAGCTTACAGCCCAGACCTGGGCCAGGAGTCACTTGGAACAGAACTGCTTGCTTATTCTATGGAAACAGATGATGCTCTACTAATTTAAAAACAAATTCATTACGGTCTTTGTTTTTATTATGAGACAACAGTACATTTAATACACAGAGCATAAATAAGATACGTGCTTTCTGTTGTGTATTCCCATCAACCACACTTATTTTCATTTGTGAAAGCCCTGACAGTGAACACCAGTTTTCAAGCACCTGAGCACCATCTAGTGTCTACCACTGACTGCGCAGATGTGTGCCAAGAGCAAGCCAGAGGGGAGACCTGAGTAAGGACCCTGTGGCCAACATCATTCGGGTTTAATTACCTTTTGCTCGATTAATGTCTGCAAACAGGAAGGAGACTGAAAACTCCATCATTTATACTTTACCTGGAATTTCCTTCTAACAAGAACTTTTGTGACTGAAAAAGCATAACACTTGCTCTCTTCTAAAAAAAATCCTTACTTTTTAGGAAGTTGTATTGACTGACTTCAAAATAACAATACTGTAATTACTTTAAAGTAACCAGTGATTCTCCCAAAAGGGACATGACCTGCCTGCTGAAGGTGTGTGTTTATCTCACTGCCTAATATTAAGCTCTGTTGCTGATCAAATTAGACCAGTTGTGACCATCAACACAATTGTAGTTTAGAATTTAGTATCATCATAGCAAGATAAACTGTTGGTGACATCAAGACAGGCAATATTAAACAGTGAGCAAGGAGACCAACTCCCACCAGGACCATTATAGTTCTAGCAATTTTTAGCAATGTGACAATGCTATAAAGCAAAGCCACATGGATCCAACCCTAGTCCTGCTTTTAACTTGATTAAAAATTGCTGACACACCATGCTACTCAAAGCAAAACCCTCCAATGATCTTACTCATGGGAAAATTGTACAACAGTCAGTGGTATAAAGAAGTCAACTTGTTAGTCTAATTTTTGGTAATAAGCCCCAAGATAAAATACTGCCCCATGTCACACATCTTTAGCCATTAGTGAAATTACCAAGACAGATTTGTACAGACAAACGCAAAACTGAGCCCACAAATATGCAGCTTTCTTTTGTGGCACAAGCTTTTTCCCCCCCTGCAATTCAAGTTCAGCCAATTTGGAATGAATTACTGGTTTGAACAAGTGTGGCCTGTGTTTTATGAAATTCCATCATTCAGAAAGAGCTCCAATTAATAGGAAACACTTCTACCTACATACATACGCTGTTGCTTTATTATTTTTAATATTTCTCCATTTTTGCAACAACTGCAAATATCTCTCATGAGTAATGAAGCAGAAATGCATGCTTTCATCAACTCTTACTTCCAAGCAAAGATTTCATGGTTCCTTGCTTACTCATGCCTCTTGCAACATGAAACACGGTATAGAACTGAGAAACCCAGACAAGTCCTTACCTATGAACAAGTGTGTTCTTCAGACCACGAACTAGATGCCGTGCAATAGTTTTCACTTGAGGTGTGAGAATTGCTTGGGAAACATGAAAAGTCCCATAACGACTTCGTTCCTCAAGGGTGGTCTCCAGGAACTGTAACAGCTTGTGCACGTTGGTTGTATTAGCCCATGGTGCTGGCATTTTATTCCCTGGCCACAGGAAGGGGTATTCCTCATACAAAGGATAGTGGTAGAATACAAGAACCTAACAGAACAAACAGAAAAAAAACCAAAAACATTTCACAACTCTGCTATTCATCTTTAATTGTTTTATGCTTCTGCAGTGTTTCTGCAGCTAGCCTAGCACTTAAAACTGAACCAAGAAAAAGTAAGCTGATCCCAGGTTGTGAGTGTCAGTAAATTTGTTGCACTATTTCCATCAAAGGAGATGGAGGTAATTTTGGTTAACTATGAGGACAGGACTACTTCAGGCTTTAAGGGTTGTCAGTTTAAAATTAAAAGCTTGCCAGGAATATACCAAAATGTCACTCAAAGCATTCATCTTAAATTCATTTCAAAGCGCTGTCAGAGAACATTACCATCTGTGCTTGAAGTGAAGGATTTTAGTCATGTTGCCACCTTCTGCATAACTCCTATGAAGTGGCCGAGGTGTACTGGGCTGACTGGCACAGCAGCATTCCACTTGGGCTCACTGTGCGAGAAGCCCAAGTCAGCCTTGCTGTCAGCAAAATCTGCCCTAAATCAGGTCTGTATTTTATGCCTTCTAAGGTGGTTGCCTATCAGAGGGCAGCACATACAGATGCAACACTTGTTATTAACACCCAAAGTTACAAATTATTCATTTTGGAGCCTAGCACATGCAGCATCAGTTCAGAGGAATTCCTCAAAATCTCACCTATTTTACAGTTTAAAAATTACTTGCAGTTACTGAAACCCTGTTCTCAGTCTGTGTGTATGCACGTGAGCAGTTACCACAGAGAAGAGGCATTTCATCCATCTGGCGGCTATGGATTCGGATGGCTGCAAAGGAGTCAAGAAATTCTGTAGGTACCTTAGTCATGTTAAAGCTTATATTCTTCATGCTGGACGAAAAGATGACAGTTTATCAAATCCTCAGCACCACAAGTCAGCACAACGTGCTCCTCTGTAAAAGAAAACTATTTGTAAGGAGCACGATGCCCTGAGGATACTGTAATTTATTTAAGGAATGTGCTTGAGAGTAGGACACTCTAGCTACACCATGGATAGAGGGGCTACACAGCTGCAGAAAAATGGATGGAAACATGCACACTACAAAAGGAGGCCCTGCTGGGCTTTAAATTAGCTATCAGCAGCATTCTTGGACAAATACCCGAGTGAAAACTACACTCGGCCTCCCTGTTTAAATCTTAACCTTCGGGTTTGAAAACCATTACACATCCCTTCCCTACCTGGTGTTTGTTCTCCCACATGTACCGTAACGTCACATTTTCTACACATTCAACAGAACAAAGTTTGGATTCAAAGGCTGAGCAGATCCTGTTGATCAAGAAGAAGTGATGGCTGTCATCCATGGCGTAGAAGTGATTGAAATCCAAGAAGATTACTTCTTTGGGGTGCTCCTCAAGAAAGGTGTTAATCTCCTTAAGCCCATCCGATACTTTGATGCCAAACAAGCCGTGTATGAAGTAAATCTCTTGTCCTACTTCCCCAGGTTTGGAAGATACACGAAGATCAAAGTAGCGGATCCCACCTTCCAGCTGCTCTTTGAAAGTCAGATTTTGAGTCACTGACCATTTCTTCATAATCTTTTTAACCAAAGAAATTCTGGCCAAACGTTTGATGGCTTTGGCTTGGTCTGGTCCCACAGGAGACTTCTCATCAACCCAGTAGCTGAAGGAATCATGTGACCCTAGAAACAGAAGCCAAGAAAGTTTAATTTTACAAAACTTAATCTCCCAAAACACACACAGACCCATATGC
Organism: Merops nubicus; assembly: GCF_000691845.1. NCBI lineage: Eukaryota > Metazoa > Chordata > Aves > Coraciiformes > Meropidae > Merops > Merops nubicus. The sequence goes on along the minus strand of NW_008603630.1, from coordinate 10,714 downwards.
ACTGTAAACTGTAAAAAACGCCTTCATGAACTTGTTTAACATGAGCTTGGTATCTAACCATTGAGCCAAATCCAACCTGATTCCTGCACACCCACTTGGCTGAAGTATAGGGAAAGCACCTTCACCCGCAGCCACTACAAACAGCTCCTTCTTCAGCTACCTCAGGGGTACAGTGACCCTGCACCATGCTGCCAGCATCTGCATTTTCCCTTCCTGCATGCCTCAGGGTTCTTGTTGCCAGTTGAGACTCTACTTTTGTGGAATTTCCTCCTCTAGTTCCACCTGCAACTCCGTTAAAAATCCTGATTTGTCATTTCCAGTTTTAAGAAAACACATGAGGCATCCACAGCCACCTTCACCCAATCCTTTTACTTGTGTACCAGTGCTCACTTGAAGACTGATGCATTTCCTGTGATGCAAGGTCAGAGCTATAAACAAGATTATGATCTCAATTGGATTATGTGGTCAGGAATTTTTAATCCAGATGAAAGAACGGTCTGTACGCAAAGCAAACATCACAACCACTTTAAATGCATTCTTCCTCCACGAATTTTGACTAGTTCAGAAGTGCTGAAAAGGAACCGTGAAGGTTGGCTTTCAGGCTTTACAAATGAACACAAACTAATTCTGATCAATTCTTCATTAATCCTTCAATTCTTTGTAAAAGTGTGCCTCTTGCCTGGCTTTTCATTCAGACTTCTAGAAACAAGTGACAAGTAACAAAAAAGCTGCTTTTATAATATGCCAGCTTAAGAAGCTATTCACTACCTGTCACAGTAAACCACGCCAAAAAGTAGCTGTCAGGTTTGGAGTGACACCAAGATTTCCTTCCCACCTTCACATGTGTAACACCAAGCAGAATACAGGATCAAGCATCTAGGGAAGCCATTTCAGAAAAAGCCACATAAAGGCTACAAGCTGCAACTCTCAGACATTTGAGTTTCATACACCTGCCCACAGAGCAGAATGAGCCTTTCATGTTTCTACAATGTTTGGAAAGGAAACTTCAACTGCAAGGGGCTCATCTTCTGCCTCTGAGTGAGTCACTTAGCACAAAAAATGCATGGTGTTTGTGTTTTCTTTGTGCTGATGTTGGTTTGTTTGGGTTTAGGTTCTCAATCCTACCCATTTTAATTTCTTCCTCTAAGTCACTGTAGAAAATTGTTTAAGATACTGAAATAAGGCCATAACAGATTTTACTTTCATTTTAACTAAGAATGTGCAGCAGGCTTGTTCTGTCCCGGTTAGAAGGCAGAACTGTGTCCCACCTCCCTTATCCCTCAGTTTCCCAGTTAGAGAGGTAAATAAGGAAGGCAGGGGTAATGAAAACCTTGCACCAAACTGAAAATTAACAAAATGAAATATATTATTTAACAGGGATCAGAAAGGAAGAAGGGAAGGGGTTTAACAGAAGAGGGGGGTTGTAGGAACAACAAGGCAAGGAAGATTAAACTTCCAAATATACAAAACCCAAATGCTGTGCTGAGGCTCCCCGGTGCTGGATCTCGCTGGACTGAGGCGGATTGAAGCTGGATGCACAATCCTTGGATGTGGATGGAGGCAGGGAAGAGGCTGTAGATCAGGCCCAGGTCTCCAAGATGGCCACGGCCACGTGTAGCACGGGGAGCAGCAAAGCAGCGTGTGCCCAGGTAGAAGGTCAAAGGAGCAAGAGGAAGAAGAGAGAGGCGTGCCTTTCTCCCCTTTTTATAGACCTTGGCAGGAAGTCCCGAAGACAGGAAAAAGGGGAGTGGGAATAGGACAGGTGTACGCCCCTTTCATTCAGGCTTGTACCTGGTTTAGGGTTTCAGCCCTCCACCCACCAGGGGCAGCAGGTTTCAAACCATTACAAGGCTCTAGAGAGCTGTCTACAGAATTCACTTGCACCATTAAGCCCCCTTTGACAATATCACTGATAAACCTTACTTAGGAAGGAATGATAATTTTATCTAGCTTCAAACACATTGTTGTCAACTCTGAGTTGACTATGCAAATCTGAGCCAAGAAACAGCTTGTTCTCCCAAGTCTGACCATGTACTTCACAGCTACAAAAGCCCTTCCTTTGCAGATTGCCCCATACAAGGCATATTTACGGATACAAAGAACACATTTCTCCCTGCACTATCACAAACCAAATTCTATTTATAGCTGTAGAAAGCAACAAGAAAGAAAACAAGCCACAAGCACATTGCAATTTTTTTTCAACACATACTTTAAGAAATAACACTCCTTAAAAAGTCAGCTGCTATTTGAGAAACTGAACTGTATGTGACGTGCTTCCACAGTCAGAGGTTCTTAGAACTCCTGCCCTGTGGCTCTGTTTAAAATTCTAGAAAATTTAACTTCTCATTTACAATGAAGTCAATACATACAGCTAGATATAACCAAGTAGAAGGTGAACTGGAGCACCTAAAAACCCAGCTCTTCTTTCTAGAGTTGGGAGAAGACCAACTCCTAAGAAGGACAGAGGAACATCATTAATACTGAGGCTGGAAAGACACAGCAGAAGTTTAATTCTATTTTCAGTGGTCATTTAAAGAAAGCCAGCCACCAACTGTGGGAACTTATCTAAGCCTGGACCCAGAACACTTTTACTCCAGTAAGAGAAAAGCAAAAGCACTGGATACTTGTTGGGCTGAGGGGTAAGAGCTAGGTGAGGATCCACGTCACCACCAGGCCCTTCTTTAAGATCACTGTTTGTTATCAGATCAGCCACTAGCTTTTACTATAGCTTAGCTGTGATGTTAAGCTACATGTTAAGCTGATCACATCATGATGTCAAAATAATCCCTGCTCTCCTTTGCTCTACCCCTGAATTCCACAAAAGGCCCAGCCATTCTGTAGCTGCGGTAGGAGCCAGGCTGGTTGTTGATACAGCATGATTTCTTGTTGAAAAAAGCATAACAAACCACCCCAGCTCTGTACAACTCAAAAGGCAAAGTGCAGAGCCTAGACCAAAAGTATGGAGCAAACCATTTTGTTGGCAGGTCAGCCTAAGAGCTGCTAGCCACATTTTCAGTTCATGTCTAGCGCAAGCATGTGTAAAGATACTCAGATGCTGTAATGCTGTAGAGCGACAGGACTGCCAGTTCCTGAACAGAGTGTCACAAAACTCACAGCAACATACTCAGAATAGTATTTTCCATGTACAAGAAATCCTTTACAGTCCAATACTCCACTCCATCAAAACAGTAAGCAACTATTGAAATTATACTGACCACTTCTTCAGAAAAGTTAAAAAGGCTCTAGAAGTCTCATCAGCAAAACATTTCAGATGATACCAGACATCTCAAAAATAAGAAGCACCCTGCATGGACTCCATAAACACATTCCTTCAACTTGTTGACTGTGAACAAAAAAACACCCTAACAAACTCAGGTATTTATAACTTCCCTCTTACAGACTGAGAAATCAAAAGGCACAGAAAAGTGAAGAAACTTGATCTTCATCGTCCTTTAGGTGATCAGAGTCCAAAAGCCTGGTCTGAACAGCCTCAAGGGCATGCTCTTGGACATGCAGCACACTTGAGCTACTGTACATGGGAACAGATTAGCATTCGGATTGCAAACCTTACTGGGCTGCCCTAGTGACATCAGTCTGGCGTTCAGCCCTTCCCGAAAGCAAGCCAGGCACAGGAAACAGGAAAGAGATTATGATTTGCCCACTGCTTCCAAGAGGCCAAAGATGCATAGCGTAAAGCAGCAAACATTAAATTTAACCATGAATGGGTCTGCACATTCAAAGAAAAAAATTAGGGGGCTGCTCATCAGCTGCCAGCTATTAAAGAATAAAAGACAATAGCTGCTTTATTTTGGTTTCATTTCTTTTATCTGACAAAGATTGGAAGCTTCAAGGAAAGCAGTCACATCCCATCAGATGCACGGATACTTAACCACCAGAGGCTATAATACAGTTATAGTATTACAAAGGTGTCTTCCAGACACCAGACTGTTAAAATGATGGACAGTCCTCTTAACTTTATCCCAGCAAGTGGAACTTTGGATTAATTTTTATTAATACATTTAAAACCCTTTTTATTCTCCTTATATTAATTTCTTAAGTTAATTGTATGTTAAATAGCTTGCTTCTCAATTCATTTTGTACATTAAATAGATTGTATTTCACCATTTAGGATGACTTTTTCATTGAAGCTTTTATGCTAATTGTTAGCAAGCAGCCTTTTATCATCACATCCGCAGCAAAGTCTTAACTTTCAGTGTGTTTGTCATGCTACTTTAATTGCAGAGAGTCAAATTAACCCATGTTGTCACTCAAACAAATGGCACTAATCAACAGAATGTTATCAAGCCTTAATTTTCAACAATTACTAGCTATATCACTTTGGGTTATCTTCTGTCTCCACATCAGTACTTTATTTACAGTTGCAGCCCAGGGATAGGAATCTGCATCATCTCATCAACCCGGGTGTCCTTATACAAACTTGGAAATTTACCTTCAAAGGACGTTAAAAACATTTCTACATGGCATGCAATGCACAGAGATCTTCCAACATAGGACATACTTGTACACTGCCAATTACGTGAAGAGTAAACAACAAGCCCAGGTTTTTCAGATACAAGCATGTCTAAGGTCATACCACTAGTCTCCGTGGTTGCAAGGCTGTGGACTGGTCAGGACCAGCTGCTAGAGACGCTTCCTGCAGAAGCTGTCTAACCAAGGAACAGTGACAGCAGAAAGGCAGGACAGCGCACTGCCAGCGAGTTTAACTAGTCATGACTAATTTGATTTCAACTTCACATCAATGCATTATTAACAGGCTAAAAAAAAAAACCCTCTTCTGTTATGTTAAACATTTGTAAGAAGCAAGATCAACATATTGTACCAACCCACTGAAAGCATTAAGGGGTGATTTACGGATGAAGAACCACCCAAGCTATAGTTATGCCAAACTTCTTAGAGCAAGCTTTGCCTACTACATGAAGTACTTTCCCCATATGTTTTGAAACACTGTACCTGACATAGCATAGCAAGCATCACCTAGGCAAGACATCTAGAAGCACAGTAAGCAACTTCAAAAAACACAGGACAGAAGTGCTATCAAGTTAACACTGTCCCACAAATGTTCTAAACCAAATGTCCTGTGTGTGCCAGAACTGAGGGAAAAGTAGGATAAAATAAAGTACCTCTCAAAGCCCAGAAGTCCTCAGGATTCAGGTCATTAACAATCCAGCTTTTCTAATCAAAAGATTAACATCTTAAAAGCTCTTCACTGAAGAAAAGCAAATTGAATAGTTCATATCAACTTACCCAGCAAAATGAAGAGAGGCAGGAATAACAAAAAGCCTATTGGTAATTAAATATCTAAAATTAAGATTTTTATTTACCTTTTAATACAATCCTAAAAGAATCCTTTAGGTATTTTTAATGCAGTCTCATTAGAGAGGACAAAGCCTAGTACAACCCAAATCCTCTTAGGAAAACTTCCTCTCCCCATCGAAGAATTACCCTGATTTTCTCCCACCGTCCCTTTCTGGGTGAGAGGTGGAGTGAGGGGGAATTAAAGGGGTATGAAGAGAAAGGGACTGCTTAAAACTGTCTCAGACAATATCACATGGTAGTTTGCTTTTCTTTCCAGGCAGAAGAATTCTGTTTGGTACCGGGTGGAGTTACTGCCATTAAGGGTTCTTTCTGGGATTTAGCAATGACTGCCCCCTTATCAGCAACTTCAGTCACCCACCTGCACTGGGAAAGCAGGAAATGGCAGTATTGCCTTCCAGCTTCAAAGCCTTCATGGATCCACCTGCTCTCAAGAGAAAAAGCCTTTCCATTTAGAGCCCTATATTCTTGTTTTGTGACCACACAGAATTGTGGACTAAGTGCTCATTCTCTTCTGAGAAGATTCTAGGGTTTTTTTTCTTTTTTTTTATGACAGTACATTACCCTCTTTTTACATGTTTTTGGGAAGAGCAGGCAAATGGGAACTTACACACAACACAAGGAGAGCAACAACCATTTATATCAACATTACAGTTGGTTTTCTCTGAAGTAAAACTGCAGCATGTTCTGCAATCCTTTACCAGGCAGTGAAGTCGTTCTGTAGGTCACACAGATTTTATTAAAAAAAGAAGAAAGTTCTTTCTGGAAAAAAAAAAAATGTTTACATGCTATCTTAAGAAAACTTTCTAGCGTTTCCAGAACAAGTCTAGTTTGGGTAAACGGGTGACAGTGATCCTTTAAAAAGGAGAGAAACTCTAAGATATGAAGCTAGCTTTCCAGTGGAACTCATAATAGACCAAGTAGTTATTTCACTACCTGCCAGACCACTTCCTCACATAGGGATGTATAAATGGAATACTTGCTACTTGAGAATAACAACAACTTCCGTTAGATCTTCTCAGCAGTACAACAGTGCAGATAGTTTTATAGCCCCTCTCTAACAAGAGTTGAGATTTGTTGCTACAATGAAGTAGACAAAAGCAGTAAATTAACTTGTTCTTTAAGGGAAAGTTAATCCTGCAAATTCTGCATTCACAAATCATATCCAGTACCATCATACTTATGCAGATGTTTTCCCTTGATCAGTACTACCTCATGGACTGGAAGATACATATTAAGTTGTGATGGAAAATAAGGCCTGGTAAATCAGAACATTAACCTTATATACATTTCCTCCCTTTGAGCTTTAAGCCAACAGATGGATAGTTTGGCTGATTCAGTGATTATTTTAATTAGGACGCCAAAGAAGTACTGTTTGAAAGTAGGCTGCAGTCGCAAGCTCACCACTGTGACTCTTCCCAGGAGCCACATCCATGGCATACGCTGGCCCATGAACAAAGAAACAAGAAAACCGCAGCAAGTTCAGCAGCTTGCCTCGGGGTCATGCAGGCAAAGAGACAAAAATCACATCTAGTAAGATCCTAGTGGCCAGCTCTTAACAAGACAAGGCTACTTCTTTTGAGAACCATTTCAGTTCTGCTTGGCCAACTAAAAGGCACTTTCTGGATAGGGCTTCTGCTGAAGACAACAGACCAGACAACAGACCTGGCTGGAGCCAGTGGGTGTAGAGATGAGCAGGAGAATCCCGGAGTCCCACCCACTCCAGGTGCTTCCCCACATGCCTGATACATGAGCACAGCAAATACCCAGCAGTCACACTATGGCACCACAGTGTCAGTCACCCACTGGAGCTTATCCCAGGAAACACTTCTGCACTTGATCTATCCCCCTTTTAGGCTTAACTACATGCTTGGCTAGTAGGGCTGCTCCTCATAAGTTGCCTACCAGCTGTATTTGTAAAGCTTTGTTCTCCAGATCTGATTATTTTGTAGGAATTTGATAAGTTAGATCAAAAGTATTAGGCTTCTGTGTCAGGTTTTCAGGGTGATCTCAGCAAAGGGCAGGAACAGTGGCAAATTTCTGAAAGTTTGTCACAGTCATACTGACACTACCATGAACAAACTGTGGAAAGTTATTCAATTGAACCTTGGTTAGAAAGTTAATTAGAAGAGTGCATGTATCAAAGGGGAGAAATTGAGCAACTTGACTAGCACCATTTGAAGTAGAGGACAAAGATTTACTGGTTTAGAAGGTCAGGGACATCTCAGATCAGTGAGCAGTAAAGACATTTCAGCAACTACTACAACCTCTCAGTGTGGTCTTATTTTAGTCATATTCAAGCCAGTATGGCTTTCTCTGTTAAAAAATACTTCTGAAACTATAAAACTCATCTTTTCCATCAGTTCTAGCTACCTACAACAGTACCCCTCAGGCCACCAACTGTCTAACCTGACACAGGCAGGAATGGCTCCACATTCCAATTGCTCTGCATTGCTTAGAAATGAGACCTCAGCCATCCTTCCACATGCTTTTGGAGGAAGAGCTAACACACTTGCTGGGATCACTAGAAGATGACAGAAAAGGCTCTGTGCACCATGGCAAGCCATGACAGAGGAGCTGCTCTACCTCTCCCAGAGAGGCAGACTGCCCTGCCCACATGCTCCACACTAGCAGAGCACCCTCCCTAGTGTGACAGTCAGCTCTAGGCATACCAGTATCTGAAAAATTTACTTCTGGTGGCAAAATATTTCTTTAGTGTTTCAAATCAGCCTTAGATGTACAAAATCTGACCTACAACACAAACATCTATATTTCAAGATTTAAAAAAAGAAAACTTATGCTCTAGGACAAAAACAGTAGGATAAGCTTTTTTACTATCACATTTGAAAGTGCTTAAGTAACATTTTACTTTTTCAAAATCTCTACTTTTCTTCCCTCTTCTCCAGGGACTCCAAACTGAACTTGGTTCAGGTTCAAATTCATTGTTCTCCCACTAGGCTTAAGTTTTAACTAAAAGCAGGTGTTTCACCAAAGCTGGTACAAAATATAATCACTCACATTTTCTAAACACAGCCATTCAACTTGTTCTTTCCTGCCTGCATCTGCAGCACCATGACACATCAGGTTAATCTTCATGTCCCCTCAGGACACTCACATGCTCCAGCACTCATCCCAGGGGTTTGTCCAGTTCCATGAAGAGTCATTTCAAGGAGCTTTTCCAGCAGGAACTGCTTCCCCAAGAAAATCCCTCTACACCATCATCAACACAGAAAAGCTTTCCATCAGGGCAGCTTGCTGAACACACTCATTTGTACTTGTAGGAGTAGAGGAGGGAAGGCAAGGGACAGAAGAGACACTTGATTAGCTTACTGATATTATGAAAAGGCTCCCATAACTATTCTGGGTTACCTTGTGAGAAGCAGTGGATGCCTGCCTAAGTGATTACAAGTTTTCTCTGGAAGACAAAGAAAATGATCACTGGGGAAAACCCCACAGTTAACCATCCTGACCAGAACAGTTTAAAACAGAAAAATCCAGACAGGACTAAGTCAATGTGTTACTACCAAGACCCAAAGAAACACAGACCTGCTCACTCTTCTGCTTCTCGCATTCAGCCAGCACTTTGGAGGCCACGCTAATAAAACACTCCATCAGCAGACTGACAGTTGGCAACGAACATCTACTAGATTGTTTTGCTGTCCCCAAACAAGTACAAGCTTATAACCTCAGAAAGTGAATCTTGAGATGGAGAAAGTGTTTTACTAGTCCTCACAGAAGTATTCATGCAAAAGCTTGATAAAACTGGAAAGTGACACTGTATCTGAAGAAACAGGCATCTCAGATTCTAGCACCTAGCTGATTATCATACTGCAAAAATTATTTAGGAAGCCAAGTAGTTAAAATGAAACAGTACAAACCGAACACACCACACTGCTATGAATGATCAAACACGCAAGTACAAGGAAGAAAAAATTTGGTTTCTCCAACAAATTTACTTGGAAATCAGACCAGCGAGAGCACTGCAGCTTTATCTTATGTTCTGTTTCTCAAGGGGAAATCAGAAAACCAATGAATGCAGGTTAAGAGATAACCAAGGAAAGTGGTATCACAGTAAATCTTCCATAAAACTTAAAGTAAACCAGCTTAAGGTTAACCAAATACTGTACTATACAAGACCCTGACAAGTGTCACTAACAAAACATTTAAGAGCTTACTTTTAAAGCCACATTCAAAAAGGGTGAGTTTGGAATATAATTAGAAGAAAACCCTCTAGAGTTTCACACAAGGGCACCACTTTCAACAGGTGGTTAATTTAGTTGATATTGTAGGCATTAAGTTGATGGCCTTCTAGTTACTTGATATTTAGAAATTTCTCATTGCAAAAGATTCCTCCTCTCACATTGCACAGGAAACCTCATCTCTTTTCCTTGGGCAAGACTATACTGGCATAGCATTTTGCCTAGAGGCTTTCAACAGGAACAACAGAAAAGCCCCAACTCTGCAACTGATGGCACCCAAGCTTTGGAGGACAGCTCTGAATTTTTTCAAAGTCTCTTTCCTTTTCAAGCACAGAGTTAAAAGCAAGCGTTTTAATAACCAAACTCCTATACTTCATGAAATACCCACCTTAACCATCATCTGCTACCAGCTGGTTCTAAGAATGACTTTCTTTGACCCCGGTATAATATTTCACACCACATTTAAGATTTTAGGGAATCATAGACTGATTAGGTTAAAAAGGACACCCAGAGGTCACAGCTACATTTATTAAAGACAATGAAAAGCAGCAGCTCCAATAGTAGAACTGTTGGCAACAAAGGAGCAGAACTCTACACAGACATCCACGGCTTTGTGCAAGCTATTAATACTTTCCCACTTAGAGTATCATAAAATAAATCTACACAGTTTCTTTTCTAGGTATATGAATTCTTTTATTTTAAATAGCCCATTGTATCAACATTGTGTCCTTTAAAAAAAAAAACCCTAGACTTTTGTTCTTCAAATGCTGAATTTCTCCACAGTGCAGTGGGGTAAAAAACAAAAAAAACCACCACCAAAACTATGCAACAATTCCACTGTTTTGAATGCTGACTTTCTTTAAAGTTAGAAGAAGTTTTGAGGTTTCAAGTCCTAGAGTTACATCTCTGCTCTGGCATACAAAAAAGTGACTAAGAGGAGGGAGGGAAAAACAATCCAAAAAACCCAACCGAAAACAAAACCACTTGAGTCCAACACTCCAGGGGAGAAAATACATACAACTGGTGACGGGCAAAAGCCGGCCACACCTGTCACAGCACACCCAGGTTCTCAGCACAAACCGCTTCTCATTCCGGCCTGCCTTTCTTCTCCCTTTTGAGGGCAGCGTTGGCCTCTGTTGCTATTCAGCCTCTGTAAACAGATGTCTCATCTGCAACCCCTT